>NW_022589754.1:1310147-1604376 GCF_004348235.1 Phoca vitulina | reverse complement strand
TAAAAAAAAAAAAAAAAAAAAATATATATATATATATATATATATATATATATATATATATAAAACCCTGCACCAAATGTTCCTTCCCAGAAGCACTCCTTTCTTTGTGAAGACTGTGTTTCCGGGCAACTGTATTCACTTGGGCTTGAATAAAACTCTTTTCCTTTCTCTTTAAAATTTTAAGAAAGCTTTGTTCAATCTGCCTGGACCTGACTATATAGTTATTTATTAACGCAGCTCGACTTGGATTTTAGATCCTTACCTAGACAAATCACATATGTCTGAAACAATGAAAATAGTGCAAACTTTTGCACCGAGCAAAACAGCTTTCAACTGGATTATGGAGAGTATTCTGAAAGGCTTTATCGAGGATAGGAACAGTCAGTCACGAGGATGGAACGGTTTTACCGAGACAGCCGGCTAGCTGTAGCAGCTTCCCAAAGCCGCACTAGGAGGGTGGAGAAAGGGCGGAGACAGCAGACAAGGACGTAACCAGGCGGGGCTGGTGAGGTGAGCCGAGTTGAGCTGTTTTGTCCCTCTCTGCCCACCATATGAAAAACTCAGACGGAGAAGGTCACAGATATGGCGGCTGTGAGGGTAAGTTTAAAAAAAAACAAAAAAAACCTTCCTTAGTTTCTGGGTGCAGATAGCATTCTAGTAACTATAGAAGGGATCCTCCTAACTTCAGAAGGGAGCCCTACAGCGAGAGGCGGGGTGGAGGTGGGGTTGTGAGAGAACTGACAAGGCCAGGGAATCTTAAAAAAACGTTTGCAGCCTCCAAACACCGACCTCTCCACCTTGGATTTCCTGAGCCTGGGACAGTACTCTCTCCTCCGTCCCCTGCAGTTAACTGTTTATACAGCGGCATGGTGAAAACTGGGGAACGGCCGGGTGAAAAAGACTGGCTTGGCGACAAGCAGCAGCAGACTTGTGGGTCTTGAACTGAAAATCCTGGGCATTCGACTGGGCGCACAGGGCGGAGTCTCATGACCCTTTGAAAGACTTTGTTCAAACATTTGGAGGTGAAATAGACTAGGATAGAGACATCTCAGAGTCTCTACGCAGTGCGCGGTGTTTGTATTCACTGTTGTTCCTTTCCGGGTTTGAATAATAGGTTACCTAAGTTTCTTTTGAGTTCTGTAATGGGAAAAGATGCCTTTACTTAGGAATCTATGTACCGGAAGTGACTCAGCTGGCTGCTAGCTGCTGTTCCCTAAGTAGGTTTCAATATTAGTAGTAGACAAATATCTACAGGTGGGTATTTGTAGCGGGTTTTAAGTGTAAAATGCACTGCTTGCAGAAGATACAAATATGAATAATTCAGTTCAGCCAAAGTTTAAGGTGACTCAGTGGCCATCTGGATTGACCATTCTTCATTTCAGCATTTCTGGTTCTCATAACTTACCGGAATTATCACAATAGCCTTGTAACTGGACTCGCAGTCTCTAGCCTAGCTCTCGTGGAATCCGTTTTCCCTTAACTGCCGGAGTACTGATAGTAAAATGCAAATCTGATTATACCCCTTTCCTACTTAAAGACCTTTATTGGCACTCCATCATCTGCCCTCTGGGGTCAGGTCAGACTCCTGTGTCTACAACACCCAACCCTGCCTTGGCTTTTGAGCTTCATCTGTTGTCTCTTGGGAAATTTTTTAACAGCTGTACTCCAAGCCTTTTCCCCTGCTATTTCTCTGGACCTGATGGGAAACATCCTCATCTGGTTAGTTCCTATTTAAGTCCATTCGTTCATTTAACAGCTATTTGTGTACGGCCTCCTCATATACTAAGCACAAAATGCGTTTTCCAAGATAGTGTTCCCTACTTCCCCAACCTAATATAAATAACTCCTTTTTGTGCTTCCAGAGGACCCTGGGCGTACTTTTACCTTAGGACTTACCACATTTCAAATAATAGACTACTTGCCTGTTCTACCCTCCTATAAGCTGCTTGAGGACAGTAATTATGATATTAATTTTTGTATCCCTAGCACAGGTATGACTTACATTAGGTACTCAATAAAAGCTACAGGAATAAATAAACGCCAGGCAATGAAGAAGTAGTGTACTCTGTGATTCAGAGCAAGAAAAGTGCCTTGCCTCAGGAGAAGTACAAAGTGATCTGAGGGTTCAAAAGAGAGAACTCAAACCTGGTTGAGGAGAATAAAGAACGACTGCATGGAGGAGGTGCAGAGATAGAAGGAATAGTCAGTGGTGAAAAGCAAACCAGAATAGAGTGTTGTCACTGAAGCCTAGAGGAGAGAGTTGAACAGTCTTTTGGTTTAGCCATTAATAAGTCACTGGAAGCTACCATTTGTTAAGTGCTTACTACAAGATCAGGCACCATGCAAAAATACTCTACATATGATATTTCACTTAAATCTCGAGACAACTTTATCTTGTAGTTATTATGATCACCGTTTTACAAACGAAAAACTAAGGTTGAGGGAAGTCAAGTCAATTGCCCCAAATCATAATGCTAATAAGAGCTGAAGTGAGAAAAACCAGTATAAATAAAGTGGTAGAGGGAGAACCTAGATTGTAAGGGGTTAAGGAAAGGCTCAGGGGTGGGAAACTGGCCTTAATTTAGCACTTACTTTGGCCAGCTGCTCTACATGTATTATTTCATTTTAGTCCTTTCGATGACCCTAAGAAATGGGGTAGTATCCCCATTTTATTTATGAAAAAACAGGCTTAGAAAAAGTGCTTGCTCCAGGTCATATAGCTGCCAAGTGGAAGAGTCAGGTTCAAATGCAGGTATATTTGGCTCCAAAGTCCATGATCCTTCCATTACTCCTTGCTTCTGAAAGGAAGGGTACATTACTCTCTGGAAAAGTGTGTGGTAAAAGGAAGGAAATAGGGGTGCCTGGGTGGCTCAGTTGGTTAAGCGACTGCCTTCGGCTCAGGTCATGATCCTGGAGTCCCGGGATCGAGTCCCACATCGGGCTCCCTGCTCAGCAGGGAGTCTGCTTCTCCCTCTGACCCTCCTCCCTCTCCTGCTCTCTATCTCTCATTCTCTCTCTCTCTCAAATAAATAAATAAAATCTTTAAAAAAAAAAAAAAAAGGAAGGAAATAAATCTTGGGATACAGGTAACAAATTCCAGAAAAGGTGTCTTTTCATTTAAAAAAGTCATGAGACTGTCAATTATATCTTGATAAAACTGGAAAAACAAAGTCAGGAGGCCTGAGCCGGTTTGGTGACAAGGGGAAATGTGCCAAAAAGTAGTATAGAGGTGGGATGCCTGGGTGGCTCAGTCGGTGAGGTGTCTGCCTTTGGCCCAGGTCATGATCCCAGGACCCTGGGATCGAGTCCCACATCGGACTCCTTGCTCAGAGGGGAGCCTGCTTCTCCCTCTGCCTGCTGCTCTCCCTGCTTGTGCTCTCTCTCTCTCTCTCTGATAGGTAAATAAAATCTTAAAAAAAACTGGTATAGAGGAAAGATAATAATTGTTATCACAGCTAGCTATTAAGTTATTAAATATTTACTGTGCTAGGCATTTTTGCTGAGCATTTTACGTGCATTTTCTCATTTATGCTTCACAGTGGCCCTATGAGTAGGTAGTTATCAGCATTTTACAGGTAAGGAAACTGAAGCTTAGAAAGTTTGAGTAACTTGCCCACAGTCACATGGTAGTAAGCAGTAGAGCTGGATCTGAAATTACATGATCTGAGTCCTGATTATGAGGCTTAAGTTTGAGGAAGCATTTGTGAGGCCAAGGTACCAAAAGGGTGATCTGTGTTCATTTTGAAGCCCTAGAGTTTAATAACAAAGAGTAAGATAGAGGGGAACCCAGCAAGTTGGCAGAAAACTCTAAAAAATATTACATAAATCTTGAAATAGAGCTTGTTGAGCAGATATGATAGTGGAACACTGACGTGGAATTACCCTCAAGGAATAAGGACTATGTTGATTTTTCCTCCTGACTTCTTGGTTCAGAAAGAATGGCTTGAGGGCTGGCCTTCATTTAAAAGGATTGGTAGGAGAGGCACCTGGGTTGTGCAGTCACTTAAACCTCTCTTAGTTTCTGCTCAGGCCCTGATCTCAGGGTCATGGGACAGAGCCCTGTGTCGGGCTCTGTGCTGAGTGCAGAGTCGGCTAAAATTTCTCTCTCTCTCTCTCTCTCTCTCCTTCTGCCCCTCCCCACCTCTCTCTCAAATAAATAAATCTTTTTAAAAAAAGGACTGGGAAGAATGTAGTAGTGTTAGACAAAAGCCAAGTTTCTTTCATGCCAGAGGTTGAGTGAATTTGAGGAAAATGTGAGTCTCTAAAGAAAATTTGTTTATGATAAAATACATATTAAAATGTGGGGGCACCTGGGTGGCTCAATTGGTTAAGCATCTGTCTTTGGCTCAGGTCATGATCTCAGGGTCCTGGGATAGAGCCCTGCATTGGGCTCCCTGCTCAGTGGGGAGTCTGCTTCTCCTCCCTCTGTCCCTTCTCCTGCTCATTCTCTCTCTCTCTCTCTTAAATAATAAATAAAATCTTTAAAAAAAGAAAACAAAACTAAATATGGCTACCATTTATTGAGCACTTCCTGTGTGTCCGACACTGTGCCAAGCTGTTGATGCACATCATTTCATTCTCATGAGAAGTTTTCAAATGTAGGTAATTTTATTAGCTCAAAGCACAGGAGTAGAGCAGAAGGAAAATCAAAGGTGCAACAGGAGGTTGTAGTTAGAAAAAAGCTTGTTGAGTGTATGATTTTAGCTATTAGCAAGTTCTGGGTAATGGTAAATTCAGGGTATACTCATGGAGTGGATAGCCACAGTGGAGTGAATATGAAGGTCTACGGAGGTAAGGTAAAAGAGTGAGAGGAGGCTTTTGGGTGGTTTGTCCACATGCATATTAAAGTCATTCTTAGTTAAAGCAGGATTTAGAGTATAGAAGACTGCTAACCAGGATTCTAACTCTTTGATGTGATGCAGTGACCAGGAGGCAGGTAGATGATAGTGCTAAGAATGAATAGATAGATGGTATAAACTTCAAAGTAGCAAAGTTACTTTTATTTCTTTTATATAAACTTTTTTTTTAATTGAAGTATAGCATATATCCATCAAAGTACACAAGTCATAAGCAGCTTGGTAAATTTTCATAAAACGATCGTGTTTATTGAATCAGAACCCAAATTAAAAAAAAAAAAAAAGAGCATTACCAACAGCCCAGAAACCTTTCCTTCTGTTCCCCTACATTGTTATCCTCCACCATAGATTATTTTTGCTTATTTTTGAGCTTCAGATAAATGGAATGGTGCAGTATTTACTGTGTTATGTCTGGCTTCTTTCACCCAATATTATGTTTCTGAGATTCAGCCATTATGCATGTAACACTAATTCATTTTTATTACTGTATGACATTTAAGAAGGTGACTGTATCATGATTTACTTATCCATTTTACTCTTGATGAACATTTGAATTATCTTCAGTTTTGAGCTATTACACAAATAATGACCCTGTGAACATTCTTCTGTATGTCTTTTGGTGCACGTAAGTGTACATGTCTATTGTGTATATACCTAGGAGTGGGATTGCCAGGTCATAGGGTATGTAGCTTTGGTAGATACTGCCAAATAGTTTTTCAAAGTGGTTATACCAATTTACATTCCATTCAAGAGAGCTCTAGTTGTTCTACTTCCTCACTAATAAGAACAGAGATTTTTACCTAAGGGTGAAGAAGTAATAGCTTAGAAGTAGCATTGGATATCAGGAAGAGGAAAATTAACCTCCTTTCCCTGAGACACTTTGAATAGCCTCCTCTTCAGGATTATAAGGGAAGTAGAGACTTCAGAGGACAGTCATGTTTCATTTCAGGCAAGGAGAGGGGAGGGTAGACACAATGCAAGGACTTTTGGAGTTTTGAGGAATAGCAGAAAGTTTGGTCAGTGGAGAAATTAGAATACAGGAGATAATACATGACTGGGATTATATTTTGGGGCTTGGGCCAAGGATGATGGATATGGAGAGGAACATGGACGTCATAGGACTTAAGGTTTTAAAATCCTTGATAATACCAGCTGCATATTCCTTTGTGTCAACTTTAGTCCTTGTCTGTTTCCTTTCCTTGTTTCATGTAAGTTGTACCAGAAAATAGAACCTAACAAAGTGAAATTTGTTAGGTTGGGAAGACTGGTGTTTAGCAAAATCAGTGTTCCTGTTTCCACTTAGCATTGTTGAACATGTTTATTTTCAGTGCAACTTTGAAAGTTAAGCTTTGAAACCCTTAGCCTATTTATCTATGTTTGGTATAGGTTCCAGGATATCACTTTATACCATAAAGTGAAAATGATGTGTGCATTGCCTCTTCCCACACCCACATGACTGACTATTCCCTGTAACGCCATCCTCAAAAATGGTGGTTAGGTGTTCTGTGAACGTCTTTGAATATGGAAATAAAATATTGCTTGTCATGTATCCTAAGGTTATAGAGAACTATGGCATGTTCAAGTTATCTTAAGTAGTGTTTTAATGAAAGGATGCATAGTTTAGCAAGAAGGCCTAGGAAAGTGTCTCACCAGCCAAACAAACCTCAAGAAGAACCATTCAGAATATCATAGCAACTCTGGTAGTTACCAAACTCATGACTGGACTGTTCTGTTTCTGCTAACTCTACATGTTTTATATCAAGACTTTCCTAGAGAAAGGATTTGATTGGGTTGGCTAGACACTAACCACTACAAAGTACCCCTGTTGGGCAGAAATTGCACCTCAGGCCCCTTTATAAGACAGCCTCTAGTTGGCTGCCTTTGGCTCAGGTACCAATCCCTAGTCTAGTCAGTTTTGGCCAGGGCATCAGTCCTGTAGTTCAAAGCATAGCAACCTATGTTAGGAATCATAGAAGAGAACACTATAATTTTCAGATGCTCTGAAGCTTCTTAGAAGGGCCAAGGCAATGGACGGATATACTTTTGGGGTTCATGGTCTGTCTGGTATAAATTTACTTTTTTTGAATACTTTCCAAAAGTAAGTAGTAAAGTTGTTGAAATATGGTAGAACATTTTTAGAATTGCTATTAAAACCTAACTTATTAACCTCTTGTAATTTAAATTGGGAAATTCGTTCCTCAAGGATAAAAAACAGCAAGATGGTGGAGTGTTTGAATGCTAGGATATGTTGGAATTTTATTTTGAAGGTAGTAGAGAGCCATTGAAATAAATCCAAAATGATTCATGATTTTTAAATTTAATGTAAAATATTACAGTTATCAAAAAGGCATTAATGAACACTGTAAATGTGGGTGAAACCTCCTGTGTATCCCTCCAACTCTGATTGCATTCCCCTTGCTTCCTAAACCCCCCATAGCTACTTTCCTGACTTGTATTTAATATTGCTATGTGTGTTTTGAGACTTTTACTCTATATGCATGTATTCCTAAACTTTATACACTGTTGTTTTGTGTGCTTTTAAGCTTTATATAAATTTTATTTATGCAGTTATCTATTCTTCTGCACGTGTTTTTATCAAGTAGCTGTTTGTGATACATACATGTTTTTATGTGTAGCTGTAGTTCATTTATTTTCACGTGCATAGTATTCTGTTATACAAATATAACAGATTTATTTCTTCATTCTCTTAATGGATACTGTAGTCACTTTTTTCTATTACAAATAATGCTATTATGAACTATAATATGCAAATCTCCTTGGACCCATGTGAGTTTCCCTGCTATACCATAGACTAGCTGTATGACTTTGGGCAAATCACTTAACCTGTCGAAACGTCAGTTTTCTTATCTGAACCCTTAGGATAAGAATAGTACTTATCCCCTAGAGTTTTATACTAGGAGATACTAAGTAGATAGTATATTATGTGCACAACACTATGCACGGGTTATAGCAGACATCCAATAATTTCTAGCTCCTGTTACTCTCGGTGTTTAAAAGAATATATTCCCAGCACTTAATGTAATGCCATTATTTCTTCTGACCTTTAGATCCCAATTTAAGTCACACCTCGTTCAGGCCAGTGGATTGATAACCTGTTTCTTGTGAATATCAGTAGTCTCAAGCAAGTAGAATAGAAATTTATTGTGTTAACATGATCAGTTATTTATTGAAATGAATATTTATACACAGCCTTGTTTCTTCTTAGACTTATTTTGATTTCTTTCAGACTCTTGATGCTTATTCATGATACTTTTAATGATAAATAATTTTTAAAAAGTATAAAATGTAATGTGCTTTTTTGGTTACCATACCCTTTATGTATAAAATGTTCTTTCTCTCTTCATCGTTCAAACCTTAAGCCAATAAACAAGAAATTTGAATGGAGAGATTATTGCAGAGATTGTTTAGTCAAAAACTGTCATGTGAAACATAAAATAATTTTTATGACTTAAGAAAGGTTTCTTTAAGAATAACCCTAATTGAGGGCACCTGGGTGGCTCAGTTGATTAAGCATCAACTCTTAATTTCGGCTCAGGTCATGATCTCAGGGTTGTGGTATTGAGCCCCACATCAGGCTCTATGCTCAGTAGCGAGTCTGCTGGAGATTCTCTCCCTCTCCCTCTCCCCCTTCCCCCCACACACTCACTTGCTCTCTGTCTCTCAAAGAAATAAATCTTAAAAAAAAGGAATAACCCTAATTGAAGGAGGTAAAATTCTAGTAGAGTAGGAGAGTACCATTTCCATTGATCTATGAACCCTAACTGATAAAGAGTGTAAATAAGGCATAATAGAGTCTCAAACCTTTGAATATTGAGATGCTAAAGGCTTTGTAGTTTGTTGCTGTTTTACACCTATAGTTTTTTCACAGGTACTTTATTTTTTTGTCTTTTCAAGTTTTTATTTAAATTACAGTTAGTTAGCATACAGTATAATATTAGTTTCAGGTGTACAATATAGTGATTCATTACTTCCATACAAGACCTGGTGCTCATCAAAACAACTGCAATCCTTAATCACCATCATCTGTTTAACCTGTTCCCCTACCCACGTCCCCTCTGGTAACCATCAGTTTGTTCTTTATAGTTAAAAGTTTGTTTTTTGGTTTGCCTTTCTCTCTCTTTTTTTTTTCCCTTATGCTCTTTGTTTTGTTTCTTAAAATCCACATATAAGTGAAATCATATGGTATTTGTCTTTTTCTGACTGACTTATTGGTCGCTTAGCATAATACTCTCTAGCTCCACCCATGTCTTTGCAAAGGGCAAGATCTCACTCTTTTTTTACGGCTGAGTAATATTCCATTACACACACACACACACCCACACACACACACCCCACTTCTTTATCCATCCATTAGTTGATGGACATTTGGGCTGTTTCCTTAATTTGGCTATTGTAGATAATGCTGCTATAAACATTGGGGTGCATGTATTAGTATTTTTTTTTATTATGTTCAGTTAGCCAGCATATAGTACATCATAAGTTTTTGATGTAGTGTTCACGATTCATTAGTTGCATATAACACCCAGTGCTCATCACAACGTGTATTTTTAGGTAAATCCCTAATAGTATAATTGCTGGATTATAGGATAGTTCTGTTTTTAACTTTTTGAGGAAGCTCCATACTGTTTTCCAGAGTGGCTGCACCAGTTTGGATTCCTACCAACACTGCAAGAAGGTTCCCCTTTGTCAACATCCTCCCCAATATCTGTTGTTTCTTGTGTTGTTGATTTTACCCATTCTCACTGTTGAGGGGTGATATCTCATTGTAGTTTTGATTTGTATTTCCCCGATGATGAGTGATGTTGAGCATCTTTTCATGTGTCTGTTGACCTTCTGTATATCTTCTTTGGAAAAATGTCTATTCATGCCCATTTTTAATTGGATTATTTGTTTTTTGGTGTTGAGTTTTATAAGTTTGTTATATATTTTGGATGCTAACCCTTTATCAGATATGTTATTTGCAAATATCTTCTCCCATTCCGTAGGTGACCTTTTAGTTTTGTTGATTATTTCCCTTGCCCTGCAGAAGCTTTTTATCTTGATAAAGTCCCAGTAGTTTGTTTTTGCTTTTGTTTCCCTTGCCTCAAGAGAATTATCTAGTAAGAAGTTGCTAAGGCTGGTGTCAAAGAGGTTACTATCTATGTTCTCTAGGATTTTGATGGTTTTCTGTCTCACATTTAGATCTTTCATCCATTTTGAATTTATTTTTGTGTATAGTGTAAGAAAGTGGTCCAGTTTCATTCTTTTGCATGTTGCTGTCCAATTTTCCCAACACCATTTGTTGAAGAGACTGTCTTTTTTTTCCAATTGGATATTCTTTCCTGCTTTGTCAAAGATTAATTGACCATATAGTTGTGGGTTCCTTTCTGGGTTTTCTATTATGTTGCATTGACTTATGTGTCTATTTTTGTACCAGTACCCTACTGTCTTGATCACTACAGCTTTGTAATATAGCTTGAGGTAAGGAATTGTGATGTCTCCAGCTTTGCTTTTCCTTTTCAAGGTTGCTTTGGCTATTCACAGTCTTTTCTGGTTCCACACAAATCTTAGGATTGTTTGTTCTAGCTCTGTGAAAAATGCTGATGATATTTTGATAATGGATTTCATTAAATGTGTAGATTGCTTTGGGTAGTATAGACATTTTAACAGTATTTGTTTTTCCAATCCACGAGCATGGCATGTCTTTCCATTACTCTGTTTCCTCTTCGATTTCTTTAATGAATGTTTTATACAGGTCTGTCACCTCTTTGGTTAAATTTATTCCTAGGTATCTTACGGTTTTTGGTGCAATTGTAAATGGGATTGATTCCTTGATTTCTCTTTCTGCTGCTTCATTATTGGTGTATAGAAATGCAACAGATTTCTGTACATTGATTTTGTATCCTGTGAATTTACTGAATTAGTGTATCAGTTCTAGTAGTTTTTTAGTGGAGTCTTTAAGGTTTTCTATATAGAGTATCATGTCATGTGCAAATGGTGAAAGTTTGACTTCTTCCTTGCTGATTTGGATGGTTTTATTTCTTTTTGTTGTCTGATTGCTGTGGCTGGTACTGTGTTAAAAAACAGTGATGAGAGTGGACATCCTTGTCTTGTTCCCGACCTTAGAGGAAAAGCTCTCAGTTTTTCCCTATTGTGGATGATATTAGCTGTGGGTTTTTTTTTTTTTTTTTTTTTTATCTATGGCCTTTAAAATGTTGTACATTCTTTCTAACCCTAATTTGTTGAGGGTTTTTATCATGAATGTATGTTGTACTTTATCAAATGCTTTTTCTGCATCTGTTGAACGGATTGTATGGTTCTTACCCTCTTTTAGGGGTGTCTTTATCTGGTTTTGGTATCAGGCTACTTTTTCTATCTTTTGGAATATTTTGAGAAGAACGGGTATTAACTCTTCTTTATGTTTGGTAGAATTTGCCTGTGAAGCCATGTGGCCCTGAACTTTTATTTGTTGGGAGATTTTTGATTAGTGATTCTGTTTCTTTGCTGATTATCCATCTGTTCAAGTTTTCTTTTTCTTATTTTTTCAGCTTTGGTAATTTAAATCTTTCTAGGAATATATTCATTTCTTCCAGATTGTTCAATTTGTTGGTATATAATTTTTCATAATATTGTTGTAATTGTTCATATTTCTGTGGTGTTGGTTGTTATTTCTCCTCTCTTGTTGGTGGTTTTATTTAAATGGGTCCTTTCTCTTTTGTTTTGTTCAGTCTGGCTAAGGGTTTATCAATTTTATTGATTTTTTTTTTTTCAAAGAACCAGCTCCTGGTTTCACTGATCTATTTTTTTTTTTTTAGTTTCTATATCATTTTTTTCTGCACTAATCTTCATTATTTTCTTCCTTTTGCTGGCTTTGTTGTTCCTTTAATAGCTCCTTTAGGTATAAGGTTGGTTAGGTTGTGTATTTGAGATTTTTCTTGCTTATTAAGGTAGGCATGTATTGCTCTATACTTCCCTCTTAGGACTGCTTTTGCTGCATCCCAAAGGTTTTGGACTGTTGAGTTTTCGTTTTCATGTATTTTTTTTTTTTAATTTCCTTGAATGGGTTGACCCATTCATTATTTAGTAGAATGTTCTTTAACCTCCATGTATTTGTGGTCTTTCCAAATATTTTCTTGTGGTTGGCTTCAAGTTCCATAGCATTGTTGTCAGAAAAGATGCTTGGTATGATCTCAATCTTTTTGTTATTTGTTGAGGAATGATTTGTGACCTAGTATGTCCTCTGTTGTGGAGAGTGTCCCATGTGAACTTGAAAAGAATGTGTATTCTGCTGTTTTAGGATGGAATGTTCTGAATAGTCTGTTAAGTCCATCTAGTCCAATGTGTCATTCAGAGCTGTTGTTTCTTTGTTGATTTTCTGCCTAGATGATCTGTCCATTGATGTAAGTGGAGTTTAAAGCCCCCTACTGTTATTGTGTTATTATCAATGAATTCCTTTACATTTGTTATTAATTGTTTTATATATTTGGCTACTCCCTTATTGGGTGCATAAATAATTACAATTGTTAGATCTTGTTGGATTGTCCTCTTTATTATGGTATAGTACTCTTCATCTCTTGTTACAGCCTTTTGTTTAGAGTGTTTAAAGTGTAGTTTTCCTCAGATTGCCAAGGGTTCAAATAGACACTCTTCCCCTCAAATTCCAGCCCCTGTGCTCAAGTTTGTGCACAAAAGTGGGCATAATTATAACAGCAAAGTGAAGCAACCCAAACATCTAACTACTTCTGTGGAATATAGAATGGATAAAAGGAGTGTGCTAGGCTGAGAACATCTCCAACAAGCACATCAAAGAACAGTATATACAGCAGGATTCTGGTTAGTAAAAAAAAACAAAAACAAAAACAAACAAACCTGGGAAGAATAAAACAGGATGAAACCAGAGAGGGAGACAAACCATAAGTGACTTCTCAAGCATAGGAAAGAAACTGAGGCTTGCTGGAGGGGAGGTGGGGGGGGGATGGGGTAATTGGGTGGTGGGCATGAAGGAGGGCACATGATGGAATGAGCACTGGGTGTTGTATGCAACTGATGAATCACCGAACTCTACCTCTGAAACTAATAATACACTATATTGTTAATTAATTGAACTTAAAATAAAAAAAAGTAGTTTTCCAATATAAGTATTGGTACTCTGGCTTTCATGTAACATCATTTGCATGATAAATGTTTCTCCCTCCCCTCACTTTCAATGTGCAAGTGTCTTTAGGTTTATAATAAATTTCTTGTAGGCAGTATATACTTGGGTCTTGTTTTTTTTTTTTTTTTTTAAGATTTTATTTATTTATTTTAGACAGAGAGAGAGAGAGAGTGAATGCATGTGTGCATGTGTGGGGGGAGGAACAGAAGGAAGGAGAGAATCTCAATCAGACTCCTTGCTGAGCATGGAGCCTGACCTGGGGCTTGATCTCACCACACTGAGATCACAACCTAAGTTGAAATCAAGAGTCGGTCACTTAACTGATGGAGCCACCCAGTTGCCCCTTGGGTCTCGTTTTTTTATCCATTCTTACACCCTATGTCTTTTGCTTGGAGCATTTAGTCCATTTACATTCAGAGTAATTATTGATAGATATGTATTTAGTGTCATTACTTGTTTTGTCATTGTTTCTGGAGATTTTTCCATTCAGTCTCTTTTAATATTTCTTGCAGTGGTGGTTTAGTGGTGAGGAACTCCTTTAGTTTTTGTTTGTTTGGAAAACTCTTTATCTCTCCTTCTATTTTGAATGATAGCCTTGCTATTTTTCCCATTCAGCACGTTGAATATATCATGCCACTCCCTTCTGACTTGCCACATTGTGTTGAGAAATCTTCAGCTAGCTTAATGAGTCTTCCCTTGTAAGTTAGGTACTTCTTTTGTCTTGCTGGTTTTATGATTTTTTTCTTCATCACTATATTTTGTAAATTTAATTACAATATGTCCTGGTCTGGGCCTGCTTTTGTTGATTGTGATGGGAGTTCTCAGTGCCTCTGAGATCTGGATGTCTGTTTCCTTCCCCAGATTAGGGAAATTTTCAGCTATTATCCCTTCAAAACTTTTTTCTGCCACTTTTTACTCTCTCTTCTTCTTCTGGGATTCTTACAATACGAATGTTATTAAGTTTGATGGAGTCTTTGAGTTCCATAAGTCTGTTCTCGTGTTCCATAATTCTCTCTCTCTCTTGTTCAGCATCATTATTTTCCATTATTTTGTCTTCTAAGTTACTTATTCATTCCTCTGTTTTTTCCAGCCTGCTGTTCGTTGCATCAAGCCTGTGTCCAGTCTCAGTTATTGCATTTTTCATTTTTTTTTAAATGTTTTCTTTTATGCTGGGTGTGGAGCCCAATGTGGGGCTTGAAATCCTGACCCTGAGATCAAGACCTGAGCTGAAATCAAGAGTTGGATGCTTAACCAACTGAGCCATTCAGGCACCTCGCATTTTTCATTTTTGACTGTTTTTTAATTCTTTTATGTCTGTGGTAAGGCCCTACCTGATGTCATCCATTCTGTTCTCAACCTCAGCAAGTATCATTATGATTGTTACTTTAAGTTTCCATCAGGCATGGTACTTATATTGGTTTCGTTAGATCTCTGGCGGTGACTTTATCTTGTTCTTTCATTTGGGATGAATTCCTCCATCTTGGCATTTTGTCTAAGTCTCTACCTTCTTCTGTGTTTTAGAAAAGCCCATTATGTTTTCCTGCTCCTGAGAGTAATGGCTTCATGAAGAAGATGTTATAGTGTTTAAGGCTTCCCACTTCCGGGAGTGTCTCTAGTCTGTGCTGTGTGTGCTCTGCTGTTGTGTTTTGGCTCTTCTGTTCTTCAGTCCAGTCATCTGCAGAGGCTTCCCTAGCTTGCATTGGGCAGTGTTTGGTCTTTGGCCAGAATGTGGCAAGTTTTAACTAGGTGACCTGATACTACTTCCACTAGAACTGAAGCCCTGCAGAGCTCTCTGGGCTGGACACATGGTATGGGCAGGGGTTTCTACTGGTCTGGGGAAGGGGCCTGCCATGCTGGGACCGAGGTAGACTTGACTGAGAAGGGCAGTACTGCCAGAGTGTAGGGGTATGGGACTTGTAACCAGGTTAAGCAGCCAGTGGAGGTGCTGTGCTGTTTGCTACAGGTGGCTCTGTGTTTATGCTGAGGGGCGGTTCAGGGAAATGAAGCCAGCCAGCTCCTGTTTCTGTGCGGAGGGGTCTGGGTGCTTGCTGTTCTCCATGAAGCACTGTGAGAAAGACAAAGAATCTCCCTACTGTGTGTTCCAGGCTTTTTTCAGATCAATGTTTCTACACTGTTTGCCTTTGGGTTGTTTACCTGCCTTATCTCCAGGAGCAGGGCAGTGCCCTTTGGGCTATATTCCAGCCAGATATGTTGCCTTTTAAACTCCAGGTCTTAGGGAGGTAGTACTGGCAGGGGCCTGCGCTGGTCTCCTGGGGGAGGGTCTTGCCATGCTGGGACTGAGGAAGGCTGACCCAGAAGGGCAGTCATGCCAGAGCACAGAGCTGTGAGACTTGGTGTAAGCAAGTTAGGCAGCCAGTGTTGGGACTCATCTGTTTTCTGCAGGTGGCTTTTTGGTTATGCTGAGGGGCAGGGGAGGGAAATGGCTCTAGCCAGCTCCTTTGTCCCAAGAGAGGAATCTCTCTGAATGCTGCCTGTTAGGGATGTGCTCCAAGAAGAGTGAATAATCTCCCCAGTGTGTGCCCCAAGCGTTCTCCCTCTCCTCTGCAGCACTCATAGCTCGTTTCTCCCCTTAACCATGTGTCCACACTTACTACCTTCTTCAGTGTGCCTTCTCTCCTTTTAGTTGTGGAATTCATTCTGTCAGTCTTCAGGTAGGTTTCTGGGGTATTTAGAATGATTCGATAGTTATCTAGTTGCATTAGTGGGACAAGATGAGCCTAGGGTCCTCCTGTTCCATCACCACCGTCTCTCTCAACTAGTATTTCAGTCATTTAAAGTACACGATTTGATATGCAATTGTGGAAAGACCAAATTGTATAGGTGCGTTTTTGTAGTTTATTTGTTCTTTAGTACCACTGTGTTTTTCAAGGATTTTGTGAGAAAATGCAGGCAGAGTTTTAAAATTTTCTATTTCAGTGAATTATCTGCTTTTCATGTAGCAGTATAATGAATAATGGCATAGCTGTTAGACTCTGCTATTCTCTGTAGATTTTTTTTTTAAAAGATTTTATTTATTTATTTGAGAGAGAGAGACTGAGAGAGAGAGCACATGAGAGGGGGGAGGGTCGGGAGGGTCAGAGGGAGAAGCAGACTCCCCGCCGAGCAGGGAGCCCGATGCGGGACTCGATCCAGGGACTCCAGGATCATGACCTGAGCCGAAGGCAGTCGCTTAACCAACTGAGCCACCCAGGTGCCCCTCTCTGTAGATTTAATGTTAGTTTATTCTCTTAGAAATGATTCACCCACTCATTATTTTCTGAAGAAAATAAGCACTGTGATACATACAAATTTTTGTTAGTGACTCACTGGTGATTAAAACTGTACCTTTGTGTAAGACTTTTATGTTGCTGTCAGGAAATAGCTCTTAGGTTATGGCTACGAAATGCAGCATTAACGCCCTTTCTTGTTGTACTTTTAGTCAGAAAGAAATACAGTAGTATTTCTGTTAGAGCAGAAAATGAGTTCAGTAGCACTTGCCATTGTCAGAAACTTTATTACCCCTGGAAAGTAGTACAGGAGACACAAGGGTACATTCCAGAAGTCACTAAAAGGAAATTAAAATATGCTTTCATAAGCAAGTATGGCCAGATGGGTCCTGTATGACCCAAAGGAGTGGAACCAGGACCAGTGAAAGTATATGGACATGTATTTCAGTTTAGTCTATGGAAGAACTTTTTTCATAGAGCTGTAAGAAGATGAAATGATCGATCAGTGGAGTTTCCCATTACTGAAGGTGGTCATACATAAACTGGAGGAATTCAAAATGAGAGAAATGGTTGGACCAGAAAAGCTTTAAGGTCACTTTGCATTGTGAGATTGAAACTCTAGTACAAAGAATGTGATATGCCTGAGACACAACCTTGTATTTTGAAACCAAACTTTCTTTTGCCATTTTATGTTGGATTCAATAATCATTAGTTTATTCAGGAGCAGTGCTTGATTTTTCAAGCCAATTTGTGTTCCTTCCATCTCCTACCTGATACTTCAGAAGAGGCTAAACTTCCTCAGTTATGTAGTTATTCCCCTCTGTTTGTTTACCAAAGGAGTATTTGTACATTAGGTCTGTAGATAACAAAAATCACCCAGAAAGAATAGTACTAATACAGTCAGTCACAGTCCTCCCTCCCCTGCTGATGATGCAAGCTATTACCACTTCAGGTCTGCCAAAGGAAGGAAAGGGAGAAAGAAGAAAAAATAGGAAGGTAAAATAAAACTTTAAAATCAATTGGAACATACAGTTGCTGAAAAAAATAAAAGGGTGGAAGAAAGAGATGAAGAGAAGAAAGAGCAAAAAATGGGAGCAATTGGAGATGGGTAATCTACTTTTTCCTTTACCAAGGATGGTAGACTATAACTTCCCTCTCTTCCCCACCCAGGTCTTGTGATCTGAGCCATAAATAGCCATGTGGTGTTGAGATTTTTCTTGTTGAGATTTTTCTTTTCCTAAAAGATACCAGCCCCACACTGAAAAGGAAACTCCTTTTCATACATTTCCAACTCCCTCCATTTCTTGAACTTTTGACCTCCACAAAATGAGGCTTTTTAAAAATATATATTTAAGCAGTATAGTATACAGGAATATTTTTCTGTAAAGGCTTCCTTAATCAAGGTATTATTGACCATTCTAGCTAAAAATGTATCAATTTAGAAAGTATATTTTATTTTATTTTATTTTTTTTTAAAGATTTTATTTATTTATTTGACAGAGACAGCTAGAGCAGGAACACAAGCAGTGGGAGTGGGAGAGGGAGAAGCAGGCTTCTCGCTGAGCAGGGAGCCCGATGTGGGACTCGATCCCAGGACTCTGGGATCATGACCTGAGCCGAAGGCAGCCGCTTAACGACTGAGCCACCCAGGCGCCCGAAAGAAAGTATATTTTAAAACATTTACTTGATATAGTATAATAATCATCACATTAATTTGACCAAGAAATTTTGTCATGGCACATGCAAAGTAGAATGCTGTTTCCAGTAAGAAAGAATCAGGCTTGTTTTGTTGTCCATTCAGATATAATCTTCAGAAGGTTGAAATTTAGTCAAAAAATGTGTTGTAAGAATACTACCTTCCATTTATTTAGTATAATAGTTTATAAAATTTCATTTATTATAAATTGTATATTATATATGTATTATACATGATTCTTAAAACATTGCTATGAGAATTTTTTTTAAGTTCTTTTTTTTTTAAGATTTTATTTATTTATTTGACAGAGAGAGACATAGCGAGAGAGGGAACACAAGCAGGGGTAGTGGGAGAGGGAGAAGCAGGCTTCCCGCTGAGCAGGGAGCCCGATGCGGGGCTCCATCCCAGTACTCTGGGATCATGACCTGTGAGCCGAAGGCAGATGCTTAACGACTGAGCCACCCAGGTGCCCACTATACAGCATTTAAAATGGCATTTTTATTAAAAAAAAAAAAAAAAAAAGGAGACAAACCAGAAAACAGGCTCTTAACTATAGAGAACATACCAGAGGGGAGGTGGGTTAGGGGGATGTGTGAAATAGGTAAAGGGGATTAAGAGTACACTTGATGAACTTGATGAACACTGAGAAATATATGAAATTGTTGAATCACTATACTGTACACCTGAAACTAATACAACACTGTTAACGATGCTGGAATTATAATAAAATAAAATAATTTTTTAAATAAAAAAATAAAATGGCATTTTTGTCCTTTGCAAATCTCTTCTCCCATTCAATAGGTTACCTTTTTGTTTGTTGATAGTTTACTTCTCCTTGCAAAAGTTATTTATTTTGCTATAGTCCCAATAAGTTTAAATTTGCTTTTGATTCCCTTGCCTGAGGAGACATCTAGAAAAAATGTTTCTATGGCTGATGTCAAAGAAATTACTGCTTATGTTTTCTAGGAGTTTTATGGTTTCCAGTCTCACATTTAGATCTTTAATCCATTTTATTTTTGTGTATGGTGTAAGAAAGTGGTCCATTTTCATTGGTTCACATGTAACTGTCCCGTTTTCCCAGCACCATTTGTTGAAGAGACTGTCTTTTTCCCATTGTATATTCTTGCCTCCTTTGTCATAATTTAACTGAACATAAAAGTGTGGGTTTATTTCCGGACTCTCTATTCTGTTCCAATGATCTGTGTCTGTTTTTGTGCCACTAGCATACTGCTTTTGACTACTGCAGCTGTGTAGTATATCTTGAAATTTGGGATTGTGATACCTCTAGCTTTGTTCTTTTTCAACATTGCTTTGACTGTTTGAGGTGTTTTGTGGCTTTATACAAATTTTAGGATTATTTGTTTTAGGTTCTGTGAAAAAATGCTTTTAGTATTTTGATAGGGATTGCATTAAATCTGTAGATAGTTTTGTGTAGTACGGACTTTTTAACAATATTGATTCTCCCAATCCATGAGCATGGAATATGTTCCCATTTGTTTGTGTCATCTTCAGTGTCTTTCAGCAGCATTTTACAGTTTTTAGAGTAGAGGTCTTTTACCTTCTTAGTTAATTTATTCCTAGGTATTTTGTTATTTTTGGTCCATTTGTCATTGGGATTGTTTTCTTAATTTCTCTTTTTGCTACTTCATTGTTAGTGTATAGAAATGCAATGGATTTATGTATATTAATTTTGTATCCTGTAACTTCACTGAATTCATTTATCAGTTCTAGTTTGATGGAGTCTTTAGTTTGGAGGAGTCTTTAGGGTTTTCTACATATGGTATCATGTCATCTGCAAAGAGTGGAAGTTTTTTTCTTCCTTACCAATTTGGATACCTTTTATTTCTTTTTGTTGTCTGATTGATGTGGCTAGAATTTCCAGTACAATGTTGAATAAAAGAGGAGAGAGCAGACATCCTTGTCTTGTTCCTGATCTTAGAGGAACAAGATCTTAGTTGTCACCATTGAGTATGATGTTAGCTGTGGATTTTTCATATAAGGCCTTTTTTTTTTTTTTTTTTAAAGATTTTTATTTATTTATTTGACAGAGAGAGAGAGCGAGAGAGGGAACACAAGCAGGGGGAATGGGAGAGGGAGAAGCAGGCTTCCCGCAGAGCAGGGAGCCCGATGCGGGGCTCGATCTCAGGACCCTGGGATCATGACCTGAGCCGAAGGCAGACGCTTAACGACTGAGCCACCCAGGCGCCCCCATATAAGGCCTTTATTATGTTGAGGTATGTTCCCTCTAAACCTACTTTCTGGAGAGTTTTTATCATGAATGAATGTTGTACTTTTTGCAAATACTAATTTAAAAAGATATATGCACCCCTGTGTTTATTGCAGCATTATTTACAATAGTCAAGATGTAGAAGCAACCCAAGTGTCTGTCCATAGATAATAAGGAAGATATGGGGTATACACACACACCACACACACACACACACACACGCACACACACAGAATGAAATATTACTTAGCCATTAAAAAGAATGAACTGCCATTTGCAACAACATGGATGGATCTAGAGGGTATAATGCTAAGTGAAATAAGTCAGTCATATGATTTCACTCATATGTGGAATTTAAGAAACAAAACAAATGAACAAAGAAAAAAAGAAAAAACAGACTTAAATATAGAGAACAAACTGGTGGCTGCCAGAAGGGAGATGGGTGAGGAAGTGGGTGAAATAGGTGAAGGAGATTAAGAGTACACTTATCATGATGAGCACTGAGTAATATATAGAATTTTTGAATCATTATATTTTGTACCTGAAACTAATTTAAAACTGTATGTTAATTATACTTGGATAAAAAAATGGCATTTTTATTTTTTTTAATTTTTAAAAAATTTTAAAAAGATTATTTTAGAGAGAATGAGCAGGGGGAGGGGCAGAGGGAGAGAATCTTTAAGCAGACTCCCCACTGAGCATGGGGTTCCATATGGGCCTCGATCTCGCCACCCATGAGATCATGACCTGAGCTGAAACCAAGAGTCAGATGCTTAACCAACTGAGCTACCCAGGCACCCCTAAAATGGCCTTTTTCTTAAGATTTACTTATTTGAGAGAGAGAGAGAGGTCGGGAGAGGGTCAGACGGAGAGGGAGAGAGAATCTCAAGCAGATTCCATGCTGACCTTGGAGCCTGATATGGGGCTTGATCTCATGACCCTGAGATTACAACCCAAGCTGAAACCAAGAGTTGGATGCTTAACTGCGCCATTTTTAGGGGCACCTGGGTGGCACAGTCAGTTAAGCGTCTACCTTCGGTTTGGGTCATGATCCCAGGGTCCTGGGATCCAACCCCATTTCGGGCTCGCTGCTCAGCAGGAAGCCTCTTCTCCCTCTCCCTGCCGCTCCGCCTGCTTGAGTGTGTGCTCTCTCTTTCTCTCTCTCTGTCAAATAGATAAATAAAATTTAATAAATGGCATTTTTAATGGTAGGCAACAGAGCAAAAAGATGGGTTTTTCATAAGTTACTGAAATCACTCAATCTGAAAGTTCTGCTTACTTCTGGACTTCCTTTTACGTGGGAGAATAATGTTTTGTCATTGTTGAAGCCTACTTGAGTTGGGGATCCCAAAACTTTAACCAAAAGAATCCTAAATGATACCTATTATGTTAGATTGCTCTGAGGATTAAAAGGCTCAATGTGTGTAAAGCACCTACCACATAGTAAGTGTTCCTTAAACAAAGAAAACCTGTCTTCAGTGATCCCTTATGTTTTGAGGGACATTATGTTCAGGTGTAGCACTGGTACCATTACAAGATTGGTGAGCTATTCCATCATCCATTTGTAACTTCATTGCTGGTTTTTTTCTTAGCTATAGCATGTGCCTCTGCTATGGTCTTTCTTTCTACTTTTATTCTTATCCTGTGTATTTCTTGTTACTTCTCCCACTTGGTTTTTGTATGATAAATCTAGACTTTTAAAACACAACTAGCCAGTTGGGACATCCTTGCCTATAATACTCAGCTCTTTAGTTCTTCTCCCTTTTTGTTGGTTGCTGGATGTTCAGGGACAGCTTTTTGGCCACAAGAGATTCTGAAATATGAGGTCTTGTTTCTTTTTCCCCCTCCCCAGATTTTAGAACTCTCCTAGATACCCAAAAGATCTAGATAGCTAAGATCATACTGTACTAAATAATAAGCATGGTTTGTGAAAAACACATGTTTCTAAAAGCCACAGGAAATTTAATCTCCTTACATTGGAGTCATACCATGTGTCTTAGATATGGCTACTATAACAAAATATCACAGACTGAGTGGCTTAAACAACAGACATTAATTTCTCACAGTTCTGGAGATTGGGATATCCAAAATCAAGATGCCAGCAGATTTGATTCTTGATGAGAGCTCTCTTCCTGGCTTGTAGACTGCCACCGTCAAGTTGTGTGCTCACGCGATAAGTTTTTGTGCATGCTTAGGAGAAAGAGCTCTTATGTCTCTTCCTCTTATTACAAGGATACTAATCCCCTTGTAGGGGCTCCACCCTAGTGACTTCTTCTAGACCTAATTACCTGTCAAAGGCCCTACATTATAATACCATCACATTAGAGGGTTAAGGCTTCAATGTATGAATTTGGGGGCGATACAGACATTGAATCCATAAAATCTTGTATATTTTTAAAGTAAAAAAAATTCTTGGAGCACGTGGGTGGCTCAGTCGGTTAAATGTCCTACTCTAGATTTTGGGTCAGTTCATGATCTCAGTGTCCTGAGATCGAGCCCCATATTGGCTCTGTGCTCAGTGGGAAGTCTGCTTCTCCCCTTCTCCCTCTCCTCTGCCCCTCCCCCTGCATGCGCGTGCTTTCTCTCTTTCTCTTTCTAAAATCAATCAATGAATCAATCTTTAAAAATGTCTTTTTTTTTTTTTTTACAGTGCAATATCTGTTTATTCGTTCATGGAGTGGAATTCAGTGATTCATCACTTACATACAACACCCAGTGTTCATCATAACAAGTGCCCTCCTTAATACCCATCACACATCTAGCCCATTCCCCACCAACCTTCCTCTATCAACCCTCAGTTTGTTCTATATCAGGAAGAGTCTCTTATGGTTTGTTTTCCTCTCTCCTTTTTTTATTTCCCCTCTTCCCATATGTTCATCTGTTTTCTTCCTTAAATTCCATATTGAGTGAGATCATGTGGTATTTGTCTTTCTCTGACTTACTTTACTTAGCATAATACACTCTAGCTCCACCCAGGTCATTGCAAATGGCAAGATTTCATTCTTTTTTGATGGCTAAGTAATATATATACACCACATTTTCTTTATCCACTCATCAGTTGATGGACATTTGGGCTCTCTCTCCGTAGTTTGGCTATTGTTGATAATGCTGCTATAAACATTAGGGTGCATGTATCCCATTGAATCTGTATTTTTGTATTTTTTGGGTGACGACCTAGTTGTGCAATTGCTAGATTGTAGGGTAGTTCTATTTTTAAAATTTTGAGATTTAAAATCTTCAGAGTGGTTGCACCAGTTTACATTTCCCACCAACAGTGCAAGAGGGTTCCTCTTTTTCCATATCATCGCCAAGACCTGTTAATTCTTGTGTTGTTAATTGTAGCCATCCTGACAGTTGTGAGATAGTATCTCATTGTGGTTTTAATTTGTATTTCCCTGATGATGAGTGATGTTCAGCATCTTTTCATGTTTCTGTTAGTCATCTGGATGTTGTTTTTGGAAAAGTGTCTATTCATGTTTTCTGCCCATTTCTTAACTGGGTTATTTGGGTTTTTTGGGGTGTTGAATTTGGTAAGTTCTTGGTAGATTTTGGATACTAACCCTTTATCAGATAATGTGGTTTGCAGATATCTTCTCCCACTCTGTAAGTTGCCTTTTAGTTTTGTTGATTGTTTTCTTTGCTCTGCAGAAGTTCTTTATCTTGATGAAGTCCCAGTAGTTTATTTTTGCTTTTGTTTCCCTTGCCTCTGGTGACATGTCTAGTAAGAAGTTGCTACAGCCGCGGTCAAAGAGGTTTCTGCCTGTGTTCTCATCTAGGATTTTGATGGATTCCTGTCTCATTTAGGTCTTTCATCCATTTTGAGTTTATTTTTCTGTATGGTATAAGAAAGTGATCCAGTTTCATTCTTCTGTATGTGGCTGTCCAGTTTTCAGAGCATGATTGAAGAAACTGTTTTTTCCATTGGATATTCTTTTTTGCTTTGTCATAGAGTAGTTGACCATAGAGTTGTGGGTCCATTTCTGGGTTCTCTGTCCTATTCTATTGATCTATGAGTCTGTTTTTGTGCCGGTACCATACTGTCTTGATGACTACAGCTTGAAATCTGGAATAATATAATATAGCTTGAAATCTGGAATCATGGTGCCTCCAGTTCTGTTTTTCTTTTTCAAGATTGCTTTGGCAGTTTGGGATCTTTTGTGGTTCCATACATATTGGAGGATCGTTTGTTCTAGCTCTGTGAAAAGTGCTGGTGGTATTTTGATGGGTACTGCATTAAGTGTATAGATTGCTTTGAGTATTACAGACATTTTAACAATGTTTGTTCTTCCAATCCATGAGCATGGGATGCTTCTCCATTTCTTTGTGTCTTCTTCAATTTCTTTCATAATTATTTTATAGTTTTGAGAGTATAGATCATTTACTTCTTTAGTTAGATTTATTCCTAGTTATCTTACTGTTTTTGGTACAGTTACAAATGGGATCGATTCCTTGATTTCTTTTTCTGCTGCTTTATTATTGGGGTATAGAAATGCAACAGATTTTTGCACATCTGTTTTATATCCTGTGACTTTGCTGAATTCATGTATGAGTTCTAGCAGTTTTTTGATGAATTCCTTCAGGTTTTCTACATAGTATCATATCCTGTGCAAATTCTGAATGTTTGACTTCTTCCTTGTCAATTTGGATGCCTTTTATTTATTTTTGTTGTGTGATTACTGAGGCTAAGACTTGCCGTACTGTGTTAAATAGTAGTGGTGAGAGTGGACATCCTTGTCTTGTTCCTGACTGTAGGGGAAAGGCTGTCAGTTTTTCCCCATTGAGGATGATATTAGTTGTGGGTCTTTTGTATATGGCCTTTATATGTTGAGGTATGTTCCATCTATTCCTACTTTGTTGAGGGTTTTTATCAGGAAAGGAAGTTGTATTTTGTCAAATGCTTTTTCTCTATCAATTGACAAGATCATATGGACCTTTCTTTTATTAATGTGGTATATTACATTGATTTTTTTTAGGAATATTGTACCACCCCTGCATCTTAGGAATAAATCACACTTGGTTGTGGTGAATAATTCTTTTAATGTACTGTTGAATTCAATTTCCTAGTATTTTATTGAGAATTTTTGCATGTTCATCAGGGATATTGGCCTATAATTCTCCTTTTTAGTGGGGCCTTTGTCTGGTTTTGGAATCAAGGTAATGCTGGCTTTGTAGAATGAGTTTGGAAGTTTTCCTTCCATTTCTATTTTTTGGAACAGTTTGGGAAGAATAGGTATTAACTCTTCTTTAAATGTCTGATAGAATTCCTTGAGAAGGCATCCAGCCCAGGACTTGTGTTTGTTGGGAAAGTTTTGATTACTGATTCAATTTGTTGCTGTTACGGGTCTGTTCAAATTTTCTATTTCTTCCTGTTCAGTTTTGATAGTTTGTAAGTTTCTAGGAGTTTGTCCATTTCTTCCAAGTTTCCCAGTTTGTTGGCATATAATTTTTCATAGTATTCTCTTAAAATTGTTTCTATTTTGTTTTAAAAAAAATTTTTTTTAAAGAGTTTATTTATTTATTTGAGAGAGAGGGAACACAAGCAGGGGGAGTGGGAGAGGGAGAAGCAGGCTTCCCACTGAGCAGGGAGCCCGATGCGGGGCTCGATCCCAAGACCCTGGGATCAGGACCTGAGCCAAAGGCAGACGCTTAACGACTGAGCCACCCAGGTACCCCAAATTGTTTGTATTTTGTGGTGTTGGTTGTGATCTTTCCTCTCTCATTCATGATTTTATCTATTTTGGTTCTTTCTCTTTTCTTTTTGATACATCTGGCTAGGGGTTTATCAATTTTAATTCTTTCAAAGAAGCAGCTCTTAGTTTTTTAAATCTGTTTTATTATTTTTTTTGTTTCTATATCATTTATTTCTTCTCTAATCTTTATTATTTCCCTTCTTCCTCTGGCTTTAGGCTTTATTTGCTGTTCCTTTTCTAGCTCCTTTAGGTGTAAGTTTAGGTTGTGTATCTGAGACTTTTCTTGCTTCTTGAGGTAAGCCTGTACTGTAATATACTTCCCTCCTAGGACTGTTTTTGTTGCATCCCAAAGGTTTTGGGATGTCATGATTTCATTTTCTTTTGCTTCCAAGTATTTTTTTTTAAATTTTTCTTTAATGTCTTGGTTAACCCGTTTCTTTTTTAGTGGGATGTTTTTTAACCCCCATGTATTTAAAGTGTTTCTAATTTTTTTCTTGTGGTTGACTTCCAGTTTCATAGTGTTGTGGTCTGAAAATATGCATGGTATGATCTTGATCTTTTCGTACCGGTTGAAACATGATTTGTGACCCAGTATGTGATCTATTCTGGAGAATATTTCCTGTGCATTCAAAAAGAATGTGTACTCTTCTGCATTAGGATGAAATGTTCTGAATATATCCTTTAAGTCTGTCTGGTCCAGTGTGTCATTCAAAGTCATTGTTTCCTTGTTGATTTTCTGCTTAGAGGATCTGTCCTTTGCTGTAAATGGGGTGTTAAAGTCCCCTACTATTATTGTATTATCGTCAATGAGTTTCTTTGTTTGTAAGTGATTTATATATTTGTGTGCTCCCAAGTTAGGGGCATAAATATTTACAGTTGTTAGATCTTCTTGATTGATAGACCTCTTCATTATGATATAATGCCCTTCTTCATCTCTTGTTACAGTCTTTGTTTTAAAATCTAGTTTGTCTGATGTCAGTATTGCTACTCTGGCTTTCTTTTGATGTCCATTAGCATGATAAATTGTTCTCCATCCCCTCAGTTTCGTTCTAGAGGTGTCTGTGGGTCCAAGATGAGTCTCTTGTAAGTAGCATATTGATGAGTTCTGTTTTTTTATCCAACCTAATACCCTGTGTCTTTTGATTGGCACAATTACTCCATTTACATTCAGAGTAATTATTGATAGATATAAATTTAGTGCTATTGTGTTAACTGTAGAGTTGGTGTTTTTGGTGATGTTCTCTGGTCCTTTTTATTCTTTTTTGCTTTTGGTCTTTTTTCTTTCCAAAGAGTCCCCCTTAAAATTTCTTGCAGGGCTGGTTTAGTGGTCACAAACTCCTTCAGTTTCTCTTCATATGGAGAACTCTTTATCTCTCCTTCTGTTTTGAATGACAGCCTTGTTCGATAAAGAATTCTTGGCTGCATATTTTTCCCATTCAGCTCGATGAATATTTTCTTCCACTGCTCTGTGGCCTGCCAAGTCTCTGTGGACAGATCTGCTGTGAACCTGATCTGTCTTTCCTTCTAGGTTAAAGACCATTTTTACCCTTGCTGCTTTCAGAATTCTTTCCTTGCTGTGTTGTATGTGAATTTGACTATGATATGCTTGGCAATGGCTGGCTTTTGTTTAATTTAGTGGAAGTTTTCTGTTCTTCTTGGTTTTTGATATCTGTGTACTTCACAAGAGTAGGGAAGTTTTCAAACTTAATTTGTTTGAATAAACCTGCCCCTTTATCTCTCTCTTAATCTTCTGGAACTCCTATGATACTAATGTTACTACGTTTTACTAAGTCCCTGAGTTCTTTAAGCACACATTCATGGTCTATTACTTTTCTTCCACTCTTCTTTTTGGCTTCATTATTTTCTATAATTTTATCTTCTATATCACTGATTCGCTCTTCTGCTTTGTTTCTATGGCCTCTATTTGTGTTTGCATCTCACTTATAGCATTTTAATTTTGGCCTGACTAGATTTTAGTTCTTTTATCTCTGTAATAAGGGATTCTCTAGTGTCTTCTATGCTTTTTTAAAAGCCCAGGTAGTATCCTTATAATTGTTGTTTTAATTTCTAGTTCAGACATCTTATTTGCGTCTGTATTGAATAAATTCCTGGCCATGAGTTCTACCTTGTGTTCTTTCTTTTGGGGTGAATTCCTCCATCTCATCATTTTTTCTAGAAAAGAAAAGAAGAAAGAAAAAAAAAAGAATAACCCCCCCCCAAAAAAACAAAAAACAGAAACGACAAAGGAAAAAAAAAGAAAAAAAATAAGAAAAACAAAAACACAAAATAAGAAAACCAAAAAAAAAAAAAGTAGATCCTGGGTCTGTTTTGGCCTGCTTGTTAAAAGAATCTACATTCCGAAATAAGGATAAATTAATAAATAAAAATAAAAGTAGACCAAAAATAATATCTCTCTAGATAGATATGAAAAGTGTACATATATATAAATTTTAAAAAATAACAGAAATTTAAAAGGAATTGGAAAATATAAGAAAATAAATGAAAAGATAATAAAAATAAAAGAAATAATAAAAGTAAAATGGAACCTCAGTCCTATTCCCTCTAGAGTTTAAGCTTTGCAGCACTCTATGATCAGTAAACTTTTTGCGAACTAGTTGTTTGTGCTGGTCTTCTGGGGGAGGGGCCTGGTGTACTGATTCTCAGGCCAACTTGTTTCAGTGGAAATGCTTCTCCAGGGTGCAAGGGTGTGGGGCTTGGTGTTTGAGGCTCTGGCCTCCAGTAGGTGGAGCTCTTTGGCTCCCTGAAGCCTTTCAGCACTGATTGGAGGGATGAAAATGGGCACCCTACTCTCTAGCCTTGGAGCTGAAAAGTTCGCACCCCCTACTCTTCAATGAGCCCTCACAGGAAACCAGTCAATCACTGTATTTGTTTCTCCAGTTTCCATCTGAATGCTGTGTTCACCCTGCCCGTGTCCAAGCCTTTTTATCTCAGGTGTGTGACCAAGTTCAAAACTCCAAATTTCAAGGATGTTGGTGCTGCAGACATACACTATTCCTCCAGGGGAGGGTCTTGCCACGCTTGCCAGCCTGTCCCAGGAAAGCCGTCCCATGACTGACTGGCAGTTTGCAGTTTATAGCAGAAACTTGGTACCAAGACCCGCTCTTCTCTGCCAGCTTGCTGGCTCTTATGCATGGGAACAGCTCAGCACCTTGGTGCCACCCATTCTTCCTGCAACCCAGGAGAACCTTAGACCACCCTGTCACTCCTGGGATTCTTCCCCTCTCTGCCACCTAAGCACCCTTAATCCAGGAACGTCCCCCACAGTAGCGAACTTAAAAGTTCAGATTTTGCCCTCAGCTGCTTCTAATACTTTGCGGTAGGCCCCAAGCAGCCTTCCTTCCCACTACTGCATCCACAGCTATGTCTCCTCCAGGTGAGCTTCCACACCTCCTACCTTCCAAAAGGTGGTTGCTTTTCAATTGGTAGATTTGCAGTCTCAGACCTCTAATTGACTTTTTGGGTGTTCAGAATAATTTGATAACTATGTAGCTGTGTTCGAGGGATAAGACAAGTCTGGCCCTCCTACTCTTCCACCATCTTAACTCCTCTCTTTAAGTTAAAAAAATCTTAACATTGGTCAAGTTTGATGTCACTGGGTAAAAATATCTGTCTTTGAACAATGACCCCACCCCACTTATTTCACTTTGGGATTATGCTTGATCATCATGTGTCCCCATAGTATTGTTAGACTAGAACTAATAAAACTGCTGTTCACATATTTTATATATTATTTTAGAAAAATGCTGGCTGATAGTGGATAACTATCATAAAAAGCAGCCTTATATTAATAGTACAAGGAGAAAGCTTCAGTATTTTTCCCAGGTGATAACTCTGATTTTAACAAAAATGTCAGTTGAGGGCTGAGGGAAAAATAAGCAAATCATGATTTGACAGTTTTCATGTTAAATAAGCGAACATAAAGTATCTAATGGATTTTGGGTTTATTAGTAGACTTTTGGCGATCATTAATAAATTACACCACATAAGTATTTCATAAACCTTGTGTTTCATATTGTAAGAAATTTCAGATGAAAGACCTGTTTCATGCATAAAGCTGGCTTATTCTAATTTTAAACCCATGGGATAATACATAATAATGTATAAACAGAGAGGTTATCTTGAATGTGCTCATCTTTACCCCCTGTTCTAAGTTTTAACACATCAGAAATGTGGTGATGATTTGTAGGCCCAGTGAAAATCTAAAGAATGGATAAAGATGATATGATTACTTCATATTTTAGTCCTTGGATCTTACATTTGTTCAGAGATAGGTTATTTTGACCTGATGTTCTACTCTCACTAATTTATACTAAAAGGTATCCTTGGTACAAGCCTGGGGTAAAATGGCTACAACACTGCTAAGATTTAGTCATTGTCTTCAAGTAAAATGCAGTCTGTGGGGTTCAAAATAGAGTGACAAAACAAATATAATTAAGTTAAGAAAGACTACATAAAGAGTGTCATAACAAGTAGTTCTTAAGAATGGCCAGGATTTTAGTAGAGAGGGTATTAATGGGGGTAATGGCATGGAGACAGGCAACCAGTTGAGTTTAGCTACATCAGATTTCCTGAAGTAGAGTAGTGAAGAGACACAAGGTTAGAAAAGTGATGGTGAATTTCCTCAGAGATGGGGCTTGGGGGAGGTGGGAGCATAATTTTTTTTATGTTTATATTCCTAGTACCTAGCATTGTGTTTGACTAATCTTTGTTTAAAGAATGGGAAAAATGTAAAAAAAAAAAAAAAAAAAGTATATGTGTATATATATATACACACACATATATATAATAGGTTTGTTTTTATGATTTTATAAGACTATTCTCTGATTTATAGATTTAAATCATGTTCAGAACCATCCCTACGTAAGGATAAAATCACTCATTTTCAATTTTCCTTTTACTTTCTTGAAAGTGTAATGCCATTATATTCCTCTGCAGTGGCATGAACAACATCCAGCTCTTTCTTCTGCTGTCTTCTGGTCAGCATAAACCCTAAATAGATAGATATAGAGTTAAGACTGGTATGTTTAAAAGTAGAAACCATAAATAATTTAATTTTTTGTCCAATAAACTTGACATGTAAATTTGTGTAAGTTAAAGATGCAAAGCGTGTTACTTTGATGTATTTATATATTGTAATATGATTGCCATTGTAATGATATTTATCATACTACATAATTATAGTACAGTATCATCTATATTCATTGTACTGTGCTTTCAATCTCTATTGCTTATTTTTTTTTTTTTTTAAGATTTTATTTATTTATTTGACAGAGAGAGACACAGTGAGAGAGGGAACACAAGCAAGGGGGAGTGGGAGAGGGAGAAGCAGGCTTCCCACGGAGCAGAGAGCCCGATACGGGACTCGATCCCAGGACCCTGGGACCATGACCTGAGCCGAAGGCAGTTGCTTAACAACTGAGCCACCCAGGCGCCCTCTATTGCTTATTTTTTACTCGTTACAAGTTTGTACACTTAAACACCATCAATCTTATCTACCTCTGTCCCTTGGTTACTACCATTTTACTGTTCTTTACAGGTTTGACTTTTTAGATTCCACATATAAATGATTTCATACAGTACTTGTCGTTCTCTGATTTATCTCACTGATCATACTGTGCTCAAGGGCCATCCATATTGTTACAAATAGCAGGATATCATTCTTTCTCAGGGCTGAATAATATGCCATTGTGTATATGTACCACATTCTTTTTCATATTTTCATTCTTTGATGGGCATTTGAGTTGTTTACAAATCTTGGCAATTGTGAATAATGCTGCAATAAACATGGGAGTGCAGATATTTCTCATTGAAATCTTAATCTCTTCTTTTTGAGATTTTATCCATTTTTTTTTTCTCATAAGAAAAACCTAATGTTAGAGCTCTAAAGCAGTGCTATCCAATAAAACTTTCTTCAATGATGAAGTGTTCTATTTTGGTGCTGTTCAGTGTGATAGCCACTAGAGTCACATGTATCTTTTGAGGCCTTGAACTGTGGTTAGGGCATGAAGGAACTGCATTCTCAATTTTATTTAATTTTAATTAATTGAAATAAAAATTTAAATAGCATATGTGAGTAGTGGCTACCATATTGGACAGTATAGTTCTAAGGGTCCTAAGAAATTATCTGCTTGAGGTCTTTCATTTTACAAATAAGGAGATTTTGGCCCAGAGATTATGTAGTTGTTTAAGAACAGAACTGGGATTAAACACAGGTATCCAGATGCTCACATCAGTGGTATTACTAGAAATGAACACTTTGAAATTTTTTTGGATGCTTTGAAATTTTTTTTTAAAGATTTTATTTATTTGACAGAGAGAGACACAGCAAGAGAGGGAACAGAAGCAGGGGGAGTGGGAGAGGGAGAAGCAGGCTCCCCGCAGAGCAGGGAGCCGGATGCGGGGCTCGATCCCAGGACCCCGGGATCATGACCTGAGCCGAAGGCAGACGCTTAACGACTGAGCCACCCAGGTGCCCCAGACACTTTGAATTTTTTAAGTTGCTAATCAAATTGTAATTATTACTTTTACTTCATTTATTGTGTTTAGTAGCAATTACCCAGTTCTCCTATCCTTTCTGCTTCCTCTACTTCACACACACCTATATTCTCTCCATCAAAAAAAATATGTCTTTAGGGTGAAGTTTTCAAATTAATTTAACTAGGAAGTAGGTTTTCATTGTGTGTGATTTTAAATGACTTTTACATCTCAATTTTTGAAATTCCTTCTGTGGTCTCCACATTCAAGATGTTCAATGTGGGTAAAAGAGTGATTCTGGTCATATAATCTAGAGTATTATTTTGATATAAGGTAATTATTTATTCATAATTTCCCTTGTAGTTTTAAGAGAAATAAGGTGGCAATATCTTATCTGTAGTAAATTATGCACTGGGAAATTATCACTGAACTTCAGAATTGTGCATTGTCAAAATTAGGAGGATGGGAGAAGATATTTGCAAATGACGTATCAGATAAAGGGCTATTATCCAAAATCTATAAAGAACTTAATCAAACTCAACATCCAAAGAACAAATAATCCAAGCAAGAAATGGGCAGAAGCTATGAATAGACATTTCTCCAAAGAAGACGTCCAAATGGCCAAAAGACACATAAAAAATGCTCCACATCCCTTGGCATCAGGGAAATACGAATCAAAACCACAGTGAGATACCACCTCACACCAGTCAGGATGGCTAAAATTAACAAGTCAGGAAACAACAAATGTTGGTAAGGATGCAGAGAAAGGGGAACCCTTTTACACTGTTGGTGGGAATGTAAGCTGGTGCAGCCACTCTGGAAAACAGTATGGAGGTTCCTGAAGAAGTTGAAAATATAGCTATCCTGTGACCCAGCAATTGCACTACTAGGTATTTACCTCAAAGATACAAATGTAGTGAAACGAAGGGGCACCTGCACCCCACTGTTTATAGCAGCAGTGTCCACATTAGCCAACATGTGGAAAGAGCTGAGATGTCCATGGACACAGGAATGGATAAAGAAAATGTGGCATATATATACAATGGAATATTACTCAGCCATCAGAAAGGATGAATACTTATCATTTACATTGATGTGGGTGGAACTGGAGGGTATTATGCTGATCGAAATAAGTCAGTCAGAGAATGACAGTTATCGTAAGGTTTCACTCAAATGTGGAATATAAGAAATAGGGCAGAGGACCATTGGGGAAAGGAGGGAAAACTGAATGGGAAGTCATCAGGGAGAAAAACCATGAGAGACTCTTAACTATAGGAAACAAACTGAGGGTTGCTAGAGTGGAGGTGGGTAGGTGGATGGGGTAATTGGGTGATGAGCATTAAGGAGGGCACATGATGTGATGAGCACTGGGTGTTATACGCAGCTGATAAATTATTGAACACTACATCTGAAAGTAATGATGTACTATAAGTTGGCTAATTGAATTTAAATTTAAAAAAAGAAGCTAAGGATAATTGTTGGGGAGTAGTGGGAAATAAGACTACCTGTATAGATTGGAGATAGATTATGGACAGTCTGAAAAGTACAAAATGGTTCTACATAGTGTTCTAGGCAAGAAGTTGCCAATTTTCTTGAGCAGAGTAGTAATCTGACGGACAAAAGAATGATTTTAGTTTGACAGTGGTAATTACAGTTGGTTGGAATTAGATGAGAATGGAGTGATGGCTTTTGGCTAAGGAGATTGGTGATGATGGAAATGATGATGATGATGGTTATAATTAATATGTATGAGCCCCTCTTCTCTGCTTGTTCCTGTGAGATAAGTAATATTACAGTGTTTTAAAATTGACACCCATTCAAATCACTTGCCCAAAGCCACACCACTATAAAGTAATATAGCTCAAATTTGAAACTAGGTCTCACTCTGAAGTCTCTCCTCTCTCCATTATTTTACCATCCAGGCAGTAAAGGCCTGATCTCGGGTGGTGGACCCTATTGCACTCTGTACCTGCCTGTATAATAACATTCATCACAATGGGCTCTTTTGGTAGTATATATTTGTCTTCTCTATTAGACTGTGATTCTTTGAGGACATGGATTTTATCTTAATCATTTTAGTAACCCAGCACCTAAATTGTACATTAGGCACTTGAAAATGTTTGTCGAGGGGCGCCTGGGTGTCTCAGTCAGTTAAGCATCTGACTTCCTCAGGTCATGATCTCAGGGTCCTGGGATCACGCTCCCTGCTCAGCAGGGAGTCTGCTGCTCCCTCTGCCCCTCCCCCTGCACATGCTTTCTCTCTCTCTCAAATAAATAAATAAAATCTTTTTAAAGAAAATGTTTGTTAAATGAAAGGATAGAGAGTACAGAGTAAGCAAGAGATATAAACAAACAATTTTTGTACTTGAGTGCAGTAGAATATTAAAGTTGGAATTCTAGAATTCTTTCTTCTGTTCTTGCCTTTTATCAGTATTAGTAAACTGCCCTCATTTCAACTGAAAAATGCTGTTGACAGATAATAATGGGATATATCCTAAGTTTCATAGGAGTTTTTAAAAATTTTTTATTATGGAAAATTTCAAACATTTACAAAAGTAAGATAACAATGTGAAATAAAATAATGTAATATAGCATAATATAATATAATATGTAATGTAACATGTAATATATGCCTATCCCCGAGCTTCAACAATAATCAAGTCCTGGCAAATCTTGTTTCATCTTTACCCCACCCCTGGAATATTTTGAAACAGATCCCAGACATATTTCATCTGTAAAAATATTAGCATATATCTCTTAAAAAACTGGAACTCTTTAAAAAATTATCATACATAAAAATTCCCTAATACCAAATATCTGGCCAATGTTAAAATATCCCTGAATATGAGGTTGGTTGGGAAGATGACATAGTGGGAGGACTCTGAGCTCACCTCCTCCCACAGATAGAACTAGATAACACTCACATCAGCTTAAGTAACCCAGAAAATGATACGACAACTGGCAGGACAAACTCCGGAGATACAGCCTGGAAGGAGCAGTTTGAAAAACACCAGGGGTATATGGGAGGTAGTTACTTACTCACCTCAGAGCATGGCTCAGAGAGACAAGGATCATGGTGAGACCCCTCCAGGAATAAAGGAGATGGCAGGCACTAATTCCCTCCCCTGCCCCCAGGTATGAACAGTGGACACTTGCTGTGACCAGAGCACCACAAACACTCCTTACTTAACATCTTATACCAAGCCCTGCCCATCCCTCACCCAGCATGCTTCTGTGGATCCTCATCTCCCAGTCATGCTACACTTAGTCCTGGTGCTGCAAACCCCTCCCTCAGAAGATAGGAGCAAACGTTCCTAATACCACATCTCCCAACCTGTGTGTTTTGTAGGACCTCAGTTCCAGGGGTGCTGGGGGCAGGTCTCGTTTCACAAACAGACCACCACATACCATGTTAAAATGTGCCACAACCTGCTGGGGACCAAACACTGCGCACAATAAGCAAAGAGAACCTCTGCAGACAACTGGACTGAAGGAAAAAGAGGCCAAGACTCAACAGCAGAGCACATGCAACACACATAGGACACAGTCCCTGAAATGCTAGGCCCTGGGGAACAGGGGACACTGCACTGCAGGGCACTACAGGAGCTCTTTTTCTTAAGGCCATTACCTTCAAAAGCAAGAGACATAGCTAACTTTACTAACATACAGAAACAGACACACAAACAAAATTAGAAGACAGAGAAATATGTCCCAAATGAAAGAACAAGACAAACCACAGCAAGAGACCTAAGCAAAACAAATATAAATAATATGGCTGATAGAGAATTTAAAGTAATGATCATAAAGATACTCAATGGACTTGAGAAGAGTGTGGAGGATATCAGAGAGACACTTCACAAAGAGATACAAAGGAACCAATCAGAGATGAAGAACACAATAAATGAAATTAAAAAGGCACTTAATGGAAAAAATAGGCTAGAGGAAGCAGAGGAACAAATTAACTACCTGGCAGACAGAGTAATGGGAAGTAACTAAGCTCAGCAAAGGAGAAGAAAATTATTCAAATTGAGAACAGTCTAAGGGAACTCAGTGACTTCATCAAACACTTCATCTGCATTATAGAGATCTCAGAAGAAGAAGAGTGAGAAAAGGAGGCAGAAGATTTATTTGAAGAAATAAGAGCTGAATACTTCCCTAATTTGGGGAAGGAAACAGATATTCAGATCCAGGAGGCACAGAGATCCCCCAACAAAATCAACCAGAGGAGGTCCAAACCAAGACACATGGTAATTAAATGGCAAAAAAGTAGTGATAAAGAGGGAGAGAACAGGAAGATGGCAGCAGAGTTGGAGGAACCTAGGTTCCTCTCTTTGCATGAATACAACTAAGTAACTATCAAATCATCCTAAATACCCCAGAAATTGACCTGAAGACTGGCAGAAGAAACTTCACAACTAAAGGGAGAGAAGAGGCCACATCCAAGAAGGTAGGAAGTACAGGGATGTGGTTTAGGGGATAAACAGATCCTGGCTGCTGCAGTGGGGAGGGAGCTAAGGTGGTGGAGAGGGCAAAAGAGAGAGGAGCACATAGGGGAATGCACAAGGAGAATGTTTCTCCATAGCCACTGGCTTGGAAAATGAGAGGCACTGGATTTTGTGAGTTCATGCAATCAGTGGGGCTTAAACCCTGGAGTTTTAAAGGTCAGCGGGCTTGGTTGGGATAGAGCCGTGAGAGTATTACACTGCTCCTGGAGAGAAGAAAGGCAAACAGCCCAGGGTAGACAGCTCGGAAACAGTGATCTGAGGAGTGCCTGAGGCACACACTGGGGATATTATTCACCAGTCATGGAGACTCCTCTCCCAGAACAAAGGAGCTGGCTGACACCATTTCCCTCCCCGACCCCTTGGCATAAACAAAGACCAGCCTGCCTTAAGCTGTGCAGCTCTGGCATGGGGCTGCCTAACTTGCATACACCAGCCACAGCCCCCCGTGCTCTTGTGGGCCTGCCCTTCTCAGTCATGCTTGCCTCAGTCCTAGCAGGGTGGGCCCATCCCCTCCTAAGACCAGCACAAACCCCTTCCCACACCCTGTGTCCCAAACAGTTCTGTAGGCCTCAATTCTGGTGGAGGTGGTGACAAGTCTCATTTCATAACCAGACTAGATCACACCTAGTTAAAACTCATCACATTCAGGCCAGGGACCAAACACTGCCCATAGAAGGCAAGGAGAGCCTCTGCAGATGACTGGCCTGAAGGATAGAGCAGCTAGAACATAACAGCAGAACGCACACAACACACAATTGAGGCACTCCTTGAAGTACCAGGCCCTGAGTACTACATGACCTCTTCATAAAGCCGTTACTTGCAGGAGCAGTACGTAACTGACTTTCTAACACAGGGAAGAAAGCAGAGACGTAGACAAAATGCCAAAATGGAGAATTTATCCGAAATGAAAGAATGAAATCTTACGGCCAGAGATCTTAGTGAAACAGATAGAAATAACATGCCTGATGGAGAATTTAAAGCAGTGATCATAAGTATACACACTGGACATGAGAAAAGAATGGAAAACATCACAGAGACTATTACCACAATGATAAAAGATAAAAAAAGAATCAGAGATGAAGAATGTAATAAACCAGATTAGGAACACATTAATGCAATGAACAGCAGGCTGGAAGATGCAGAGGAATTAATTAGTGACCCAGAAAACAACATAATGGAAAGCAGTGAGGCTGAAAAAAGGAAAGAATTACACAAAACAAAAATAGACTTAGGGAACTCAGTGACTCCACCAAATGTAATAACATTTGTATTCTAGGAGTCCCAGAAAAAGAGAGGGAAGTGGAGCCAGAAATTTTTGAAGAGCTAATAGCTGAAAACGTCTCTATTCTGGGAAAGGAAACAAATATCCAGATCCAGGAGGCACACAGAACTCCCATCACAATCAACAAAAGCAGGCCCACACCAAGACATATTTTAATTAAATTTGAAAAATATAGTGGTAAAACTTCTTAAAAGCAGCAAGACAAAAGAAGTCCTAAACTTACAAGGGAAAACCCATAAGGCTAGCTGGAGATTTCTCAAAGAGAAACTTGGTAAGCCAGAAGAGAGTGGCATGATACATTCAAAGTGCTGAATGGGAAAAATCTGCAACAGAGAATACTCAATCTAGCAAGGCCAGCTATCCCAGCTCTGCAAGAAATATTAAAGGGGACTCTTTGAATGGAAAGGAGAGACCAAAAGTGACAGTATTAAGGCAGGAAGCACAAAAGCAGTAAAAATGACTATTTCTGTAAAAAGACAGTCAAAGAACTCACACACAAAAAGGACAAATGTAATAACATATACCTAAAACAGGAGGAGGAGAGGAAGAAAGAATGGGTTGATACTTGAACGACCATGAACTTAAAAGAGACTGCTATTTGCAGAAGAGGTTACATAGAAAGTTAGTGGTAACCATCTATCAAAAACCATTAATACATATGCTAAGGATAAAGGGAAAGAAATCCAAATATATCACTAAAGAAAATCAGTGAAACTTGAGAGAAATACAAGAAAGGAACAGAAAAAAATTTCCAGAAAAAAACACAAAACAAGGAATAAAATTGCAATACATACATATCTATTAATAATTACTTTGTTATATGGACTCAGTGCTCCAATCAAAAGATTTACGGTGTCAGATTGTATAAAAGAAACCAGACCAGGGTGCCTGGATGGCTCAGTTGGTTAAGTGTCTGCCTTCGGATCAGGTCATGAACCCAGGGTCCTGGGATCGAGCCCTGCATTGGGCTCCCTGCTCAGCGGGGAGCCTGCTTCTCCCTCTGCCGCTCCTCCCTGCTTGTGCTCTCTGTCTCTCTCTGAAATAAATAAATAAATAAAAATCTTAAAAAAAAAATAAGCCAGACCCATCTTTATGCTACCTACAAGAGACTCATTATAGACTTAAAGACACTTGCAGATTGAAAGTGAGGGGATGGAGAAATGTTTGTCATGCAAATGGGTGTCAAAAGAAAGCTGGAATAGCAATAGTTATATTGGACAAACTAGATTTTAAAGCAGAGACTGCCACAAGGCACAATAATGGCACTGTATAATAATAAAGGGGACAATCCAGCAAGAAGATAGAGGAGTTGTAAATGTTTATGCACCCAAGATGGGAGCACCCAAATACATAGAATGATTAATAAGAAACACTAAGGAACTAATCAATAGTACTACAATAACAAATAGTATGGGACTTTAACACCCCACTTATATCAATGGACAGATCATCCAAACAGAAAATCAGCAAGGAAACAATGGCTTTGAATGACACACTGGACCAGATTGATTGAACAGATATATTCAGGACTTTCCATCCTAAAACAGCAGAATACACATTCTTTTCAAGTGTACATGGAACATTCTCCAGAATAGGTTACATATTATGTCACAAAAAATGGCCTCAACAAATACAAGATTGAAGTCATACCATGCAACTTTTCTGACCACAGTGCTATGAAACTTGGTCAACCACAAGAAATAATTTGGGAAGTACACAGGTACATGGAGGTTAAGTAACATGGTACCAAACAATGAATGGGTCAAGCAGGAAATAAAAAATAAAAAAAAGATATTGAAACAAATGAAAATTAAAACACAACTACCAAAATGTTTGGGATGCATCAAAAGCAGTCCTAAGAGGGAAGTATGTAGCAATACAGGTCTACCTCAAGAAACAGGAACAATCTCAACCTAATCTTACACCTAAAGGAACTAGAAGAAAAGCAACAAAGGAAGCCTAAGGCCTGTAGAAGGAAGGAAATAATAAAAGAATAGAGCAGAAACAAATGATATAGAAACTAAGAAAACAGTAGAACAGATCAATGAAACCAGGAGCCGATTCTTTGAAAACATCAATAAAATTGATAAATCTCTAGCCAGACTTATCAAAAAGAAAAGGACCCAAATAAATAAAACCATAAATGAAAGTGGAGAAATATCAACCAACAGCAGAGAAATACAAATAATTATAACAGAATAGTATGAAAAACTATATGCTAACTAATTGGACAACCTAGAAGAGATGGATAAATTCCTAGAAACATATCAACTGTTAAAACTGAAACAGGAAGAAAAAGAAAATTTGAACAGACCAATCACCAGCAAAGAAATTGAATCAGTAATCAAGAATCTCCCAACAAAGTCCAGGACCAGATGGCTTCATGGGAGAATTCTACCAAACACTTAAAGAAGAGTTAATACTTATTCTTCTTAAACAATTCCAAAAAATAGAAATGGAAGGAAAAACTTCCAAATTATTCTATCAGGCCAGCATTACCCTGATACAAAAACGAGATACATATACCACAAAAAAGACAACTACAGGCCAATATCTCTGATGAACATAGATGCAAAAATCCTCAACAAAGTACTAGCTATCAAATCTAAGCATACATTAAAAAAATTATTCACCACAGTCAAGTGGGATTTATTCCTAGGTAGCAAGGGTGGTTCAGTATTCACAAATCAATCAATGTGATACACTGCATTAATAAAGAAAGAATAAGAACCATATAATCCTCTCAATAGATAACAGAAAAATCATTTGACAAACTACAACATCCATTTATGTTAAAAAGACTAAACAAAGTAGGTTTAGAGGGAACATACCTCAACATAATAAAGGCCATATGCTAAAAACCCACAGCTAATATCATCCTCAATGGGGAAAATACTGAGAGCATTTCACCTAGGGTCAGGAACACAACAGCAATGTCCACTCTCACCACTGTTATTTAATATATTACTGGAAGTGCTAGCCACAGCAATCAGACAACAAAAAGAAATAAAAGGCATCCAAATCAGCAAGTAAGAAGTCAGACTTTCACTATTTGCAGGGTGCTATATATAGATAAATTAAAACACCCCACCAAAAAGCTGCTAGAACTGATAAAAGAATTCAGTAAAGTTGCAGTATACAAAATCAATGTACAGACATTACTCCATTTCTATACACCAGTAATGAAATAGCAGAAAGAGAAATGAAGGAATAAGTCCTATTTACAATTGCATTGAAAACAGTAAGCTACCTTGCAGTAAACCTAACCAAAGAGGTGAAAGTCCTATACTCTGAAAACTACAAAACACCATTAAAGAAATTGAAGATGACACAAAGGAATGGGAGGACATTACATGCTCAGGGACTGAAAGAACAAATATTGGTAAAATATCTATAGTGCCCAAAGCAATCTACACATTTACTGCAATCCCTGTCAAAGTAGCAACATCATTTTTCTCAGACCTAGAGCAAATAATCCTACAATTTGTATGGAACCACAAAAGACCCTGAATAGCCAAAGCAATCTTGTAGAAGAAAAGTACAGCTGGAGGCATCACAATTGTGGTCACATTATTTTACAAAGCTTTAGTGATCAAAGAGGTATGGTACTGGCATAAAAAATAGAATAGAATAGAGTAGAATCGAATAGAATAGAATAGAAAACCCAGAAATGAACCCACAATTATATGGTCAATTAATCTTTGACAAAGGAGAAAGGAATATCCAATGGGAAAAAGACAAGTCTCTTCAACAAGTGTTGTTCAGAAAACTGGATAGCAACATGCAAAAGAATGAAATTGGACCCCTTTCTTACACCATACACAAAAATAAATTGTAAATGGATTAAAGACCTAAATGTGAGACCTGAAACTAAAAATCCTAGAAGGGAACACAGGCATTAACTTCTTTGATATTGGCTATAGCAACTTCTTTCTAGATATGTCTCTTGAGGCAAGGGAAACAGAAGCAAAAATAAACTATTGGGACATCATCAAAATAAAAAGCTAACCTATGGAATAGGAGAAGATATTTGCAAGTTACATATCTGATAAAGGGTTAGTACCCACAATACATAACGAACTTATAAAATTCAACACCTAAGAAATGAATAATCCAATTAAAATGTGCAGAAGACATGGATAGACGTTTTTCCAAAGAAGACATACAGATGGCACACAGACACATGAAAAGATGTTCACCATCACTGATCATTAGGGAAATCCAAATCAAAACTAGAATGAGATATCACCTCACACTTGTCAGAATGCGTAAAATTGAAAACATTAGAAGTGTTAGCCAGGATGTGGAGAAAAAGGAACACTCTTGCACCATTTGTGGGAATGCGAACTGGTGCAGCCACTGTGTGAAATGTTATGAAGGTTTTTCAAATAATTAAAAATAGAAGTACCCTATGGTCCAGTAATTGCATTACTGGGTATTCACACAAAAAATACAAAAAACGCTAATTCAAAGGGATATATGCACCTCTATGTTTATTGCAGCATTATTTACAGTACATAAACTGTGGAAGCAGCTCAAATGCCCATCAGTAGATGAATGGATAAAGAAAATGTGTGTATATATAAATTTTTATACACACACACACACACACAATCGGATATTGTTCAGCCATGGAAAGGATGAAATCTTACCATTTGCAGCAACATGGATGGAGCTAGAGTGTGTAATGCTAAGTGAAATAAGTCAGAGAAAGACAAGTACCATTTGATGTCACTCATATGTAGACTTTAAGAAACAAAACAAATGAAGAAGGGAAAAAAAAAAAAAGACCCAGAAACAGACTATTAACTATGGAGACCAAACTAATGGTTACCCGAGGGGAGGTGGGTGGGCAATGGGTGAAACAGGTGACAGTTATTAAAGAGTACATTTTAAAAATAATCCCTGAATGTATCATAACTTTTTAAAGTTCATTTTAAAATTCTTGTTCCAAACAGTATCTATATGTTAGAATTTATTGATTTTAAGTCTCATAAGTCTGTTCCTCCATTTTGCTTCATTTATTTATTGAGGAAATCAGGTCATGTCGTTTTCCCTTTAGAGTTTCCGAATTCCTGAATTTTCTTAATGAGTTCCCATGGTGCCTTTTAACATGTTTCACTGTATTTATCTCCTCTGTCATAATAATATAGGATAACTAACTGATAATTCCTATTTAAGTTGAGAACTAGAAGATTTTGCTTTAACTTCATCAATCTTTGTCCCATATGAAAATCTCAAACCTTTCAAATTCCAGTGCACTTTGTCTTATTCTACAAAACAACACACACAAGAGTTTCCTTATAAAATGGCAACATGGCCTCCAACAGTATGATTATTAGAAACATATTATTAAATACATTATTAAGAACAGTTTTAAGATTTTTGTTGTTTTTGCATTTGTATTTTTTGCTGTTTTCTCTTCTTTGGTTATATTGTTGCCCATTAGGGATGGACAATCAATTACTTGGTTGTAATCACTGTGAATTGTTCCTCTCTTTGATCATTGCCTCTGCATTGTTTGTTGATTTCATTTTCCATTTAGTTTTCAGGGCTTAACCTTTTTAACTTTAAGTTTTTTTAAGATTTTATTTATTTTAGAGAGTGAAAGAGAGAGAAAGCAAGAGTGTGTGAAAGGGGAGGGGCAGAGGGAGAGGGAGAGAAGCAGACTCCCTGCTGAGCACAGAGCCCAACATGGGGCACAATCCCAGGACCCTGAGATCATGACCTGAGCTGATATCAAGAGTCAGATGCTTAACCTACTGAGCCACCCAGGCACCCCTTTTAATTTTTAAATTTAAAAAAATTTTATACTTATCACAGGACTCTTGATTTATTTCTTTTTTTAAATTTAAATTCAATTAGCCAACATATAGTACATCATTAGTTTCAGATGTGGAGTTTAGTAATTCATCGGTTGGATATAACACCCAGGACTCTTGATTTAATACAAAAAATCATTTGCTACATGATGATACATCTCTAAAGCAGAACTAATAATTAGGACTGGTTTTATATTAGACTAATAAATATATAGTCTTTATTACAAAATAGGTAACACAAATTCTTATAAAGAAAACTTTACATTTCAATTCTCTTTGTAAAGTAGAAAATAACCCATATGTTTATGTTCCCAAGTGAACATGGATAAGGCATTTACCCATTCTGACAAGTGTGAGGTGACATCTCATTCTAGTTTTGATTTGGATTTCCCTAATGATCCCTTCTGTGATCTAATTAGTCATACATTTTTTTTTCACTTTTTTTGATGATGCTGCTATTTAAAATGGCTCCCATGCATAGTGCACAAGTGCTACTAGTATTTTTAAGTGCAAGAAATACGTGATATGCCTTATAGAGAAAATATTTGTGTTGAGTATACTTCGTTTAGGCATGAGTTACAATGCTGTTGACCTTAAGTTTAATGTTAATGAATTAACTATATATTAAATAAGGAGTTTTTAAACAGAAACACATATAAATAAAGGTTACATATTGGTCAGTTGATAATAAATGTAACCAGAGGCTTGCAAGAAATTAACCCTTAGTTTTCCCTAGGAGCAATGTTTCAGTTTTCACAGCTATTTTATGGAATGCAACTATCGCAGATAATGAGAATCAACTGTATTTTGATTACAGAAGTGCTTGGAAAGGTTGAGTCTTATGTGCGAGTTAATCTGATGCTCATCTTCAGTCTTGGTTTTTGTAAATCTCTGTATAATAGAATTCTGTTCTAGAACCTGTTATCTTTTGGAGGAAGCCAATTTTTCTCTGTCACTGATTTTAAACAAGTCGTTAATAATTTGGAATTGACAAGTCATTATTTTGAAGTTACAAATAATTTTAATGCAAGATGTTCTTGTGAAAAGTAGGATTGCCTTTGTTCAATTTTAATGCTATTTAATTAATGGCCTTATGGGACTGTAGGTTTGTATAGTACCCTCAAGCTCTGATATTTTTTGAATGTCTTACTTAATTTTCTAAATCAGGAGTTGGCTTTTTTTTCTGTAAAGGGTTAGATAGCAAATTTGTTAGACTCTACAAAACAGAAGGTCACATATTCTTTGTTTCTTATTTTTGTTTTCACTGTTCTTTAAATATTAAAAAAAAAAATGAAAATAGGACACCTGGGTGGCTCAGTTGGTTAGGCATCTGCCTTTGGCTCAGGTCATGATCCCAGGTTTCTGGGATCAAGTCACACATGGGGCTCCTTACTCAGTGGAGAGCCTGCTTCTCCCTCTGCCTGCCACTCTCCCTGCTTGTGCTCATCGTGCACTCTCTCTCTCTCTGACAAATAAATAAAGAAAATCTTTAAAAATTAAAAAAAAAAGAAAACATTCTTAGCTCAGAGACCAGACCAGATTTAGCATAGAGCTGTAATTTGCCAATTCCTTTTCTAAATTTTTCATGTGTTATGCAGTCAGCTGCCTCTCTTTGGGTAGGGAATCCCTTCTTCATCAGTATAACCTGTGTTTGAAAAAGCCTGAGGATGCCAATGTGCCTGTTTTCTTTTGATCAAAATCTTGGCCTTTTCTATTTTGAGACAACAAGTATGCTGTATTTTATTGTTATTACAGATCTCAGCCAGAGCCTGATTAGCATCAAATACATCTGAGAAGAAAAATGAGGAGTAAGTGCAGCCACTTAACAACTTTATTCAGCAAGGAAAGATTGGAGAGCTAAAATTAATTGTCCATTTACCAAGTACAAGCCATTTTTATATAATTATTTATTTAATCTTCATGATAACCATATAAAAGGAAGGCATTTCCATGTTTTTCAGATAAATAAACTGAGACTCTAAGGTAGCACTGTCCAGTAGGATTTTTTTCAATGATGGAATTACTGTGTATTTGTCTCTACAGTACACTGCTGAGCACTTGAAATGGAGCTAATGTGACTAAGGAAATAAATTTTAAATTTTATTTATTTTTTATTTAAATTTAAATAACCACAAGTAGCTAGTAGTTACCATATTGTGCAGCATAACTCTAAGAGCTTAAGTTACTTGCCCAGATATAACAGTTCCACAACTGGAATTCAAAACCAGGTCTGTGTAACTCCTAAGCTCATGTTTTTACCATTATGCCACACTGCCTCATTAGCAAAAGGTGGATGGGCCCTACCCTACTGAATAGAAAATATAGTGAATTTACTTAGGCATTTTTCAAAATATGTTAACTTTTTAGGCCACTAGTTCAGTTAATCTAGACTCTGGAGCCCTGGATCATAAATATCAAGTAACACGTATGAATTTATTTTATAGTCTATATATTATTATTGTATTATGTGAAGATGACTATACTCTGAGAAGATTAGGGTAATTGAAATTTTTTTAGATATTAGCATACTTCAACTGTTTTTTTTGTATTTAAGGAATAAGGTCTAGTCAGCTGTTTTTAAAATAGCTTTTAAATGTGAGAATTTACATTCTTTAATCACTTCAGCGATATAGTAACAAAATTTCTCAGGTGCATGGGAGAGCATCCTTGATGGCATCAGCTTTAATATTTTTTTATTGAGAAATGACATAGGTATGATGTAGAAATCTTATTTCATTAGTGAATACCGAGTATAAGGAAATCAAATGTGATGTCTTTTGGAAAGGTAGGCCTAGATAAATTACTCTGTAATGCTGATATATATATCAGAAGGAGGCTTGAAGGGAAAATAACAGTGAACAAAATTTTTATTAGTATTGAGTCTTCATTTTACCCTGTCTGAAGTCTCAGTCTAAATCAGTCATGACTGGCTTAAACAGGAAGTAGCCTAACTAAAGTCTCTAGCTTCCCTTATTCTGCTCAGAAAATATTGAAAAATGTGTCAGAAATGAAGTATAGGCACTATCACTGTTATCAGAGAACATTTAGAGTCCTTTGACTAGTATTTCTTCCAGTTCTTGTATAATTTCACTTCTGTGTAAGCCAAAGAGACCTCTTTCCTCTGGATGTCCTTTGTCAATTTCAGCCTGTCCTATGTAAAGAAAATATTTGTTCCCTGGAAAGCTTTTCAGCCGGCCTTAAATGGATAATCCTTGGGGAATATTTTGATACCTCAATGACACTGGAGCACTTTGTTCTTAGAGCCAGTGATTTTCCTGCATTATTTTTTTTTGTTTAAATATTTATTAATTTTAGAGATCGGGAGAGAAAGAGAGCATGAGCTGAAGGGGCAGAGGGAGAGAGAATCTCACGCAGACTCTGTGCTCAGCACAGAGCCCAGTGCAGGGCTGGATCTCACAACCCTGAGATCAAGACCTGAGCCAAAACCAAGAGTCGTAGCTTAGCTGACTCTGCCACACTGGTGCCCCTTTCCTGCATTCTTAATTCAAATCAAGTTATATCCAAAACAAAGTTCACTTTGGCTTAAATAAAGCATGAGATAGGTAAAAAGTGAATGTTTTGGAAAGTTAGGAACAAAGGATTTGTAATGGAAGGAAATTATTTTTATAAATAAATATAAGTCGTATTTCAAGATACAACTTGAATCATTCAGTACTCCAGATCACCCTTATCTTTTACTTTCTCCATAGCATTTATCAATTTCTAATATATTATTTATTGTGTTTATTGTCTGTCTGTGCTCCACTAGAATGTCATCTCCAGAAGAGCAAGAATCTTTGTTTTGTTTATCGATACAGCCTAAGCACTGAGACCAGTGGTCTGACACGTATTTGTGTACTAAGTGACTACCATGATCTATCCTACTGAATCCTTCAAATTTTGTATTCACTTCTTGGTAATTATTTTATTGGTATATTCCATATGAAGTAGACAGTTAACTAATAAAAATAATTACTATCTAGGATGATATGAGAATTTTAGGAATTATACTGTAAAAATATATGCAGCAATTTGGAGTGCTTGAGTTTTTAATACTTTAAATAAAACCCATAGTGTTGCAGGGGCGCCTGGGTGGCTCAGTCGTTAAGCGTCTGCCTTCGGCTCAGGCCATGATCCCAGGTCCTGGGATCGAGCCCCGCATCGGGCTCCCTGCTCCGCGGGAAGCCTGCTTCTCCCTCTCCCACTCCCCCTGCTTGTGTTCCCTCTCTCGCTGTCTCTCTCTCTCTGTCAAATAAATAAATAAAATCTTTAAAAAAAAAAAAAAAACCCATAGTGTTGCTTGGATACCCCCAAAATGTATCAGGAAATGGAGGATGGGGAGCTTTTCAATTAAAAATAATGATATATCTTTCTCAGATGGGAAAGCTGACAACCACACCTGGAGGTCTGATATGTGCATCTATAACTGTGCATGCAGCTAAAGAAGAAGAATACAAAAAGCAGCTAGTAAAACCAGAGCAGGTAATTTGCCTATAAAAGTTTGTGCATTTTGTATAACATAAATATGATGCAAAAGCCATGAGTGTTTTTATTTTTGACTTACCTCTCTTCATCAAAAATGTATTTGAAGTATTTGTTAGGCACATTTTATAAGTTGAAAGAAATAGTCGTAGGGTGTGTCAAAATAAACACTGTATTTGTTATATTTAAATCAAACATCTAAAATTCCAACTCCAGTGAAAAAAATTAGTGATTTTTCTTAGTGAATAATCAATTAGTAGTACAGGATCTTAGTACTTATAAGCAGTCTGATTTTTTTTCTTGACAAATTTATACAAGTACACCTGATACTTGAAAACCTTAGTTTAAGAAATTCATTAAGATCTCAGCTTTGAAAGTGACCTTAGATGTTTTCTAGTGCAGCCTTCTGTGGTACTGTAATCCCCTCTACAATAGGCACACTAAGTGGCCATTTATCTTCTATAACAATAAAATTCTGGAAAAAGGAACCTAAGGCAGTCTATCCATTTTCTGGCAGCTCTCATTCAGCTTGAGGTCCTTCTTTATGTCAGACACAGCCGTGTCTCATAATAAGTTCTGTCCTTTGGCCTTGTATCTCTTGGCATTGGTACCATATAGAAAAATTCTCATCCCTCTTCCACAAAACAACTCTTCAGATATCAGTTACACTTTAAGTAATTTTGTATCCTGGATAAGTATATTAGTAGCTTTAACCCTCATATGTCATAGCTTGGAGTTCTTGCACTATAATGGTCATTCTTTGCCAAACATGTTTAGGATGGTTAGTGTTTTTTTTCAGGTGACTGTAGGATAGAGTCAGATTCTGACTTCTTGTTTTAGATAATATATTTCTATTAATACTGCCTGAGATCACATTTGTTTTTATGTTTATATTTGTTTTGAGTGTCCTTATAATCAACCTTGCTTATAATCAGCTTTTGACCATGACATAGTAAACTTGGAGTTCTCTAAAATTAATTAAACTTCTTTATATGGGCTACTGGTAAGCTGTCTTTTTCCAATCTGTACTTAAGTATATGGACTTTTTGCACTCCATTACAGGTACAATTATGCCTGTTAAATTTTATTGATCTAGTCTATCATACCAGCTTGTTGATACTTAATTGTGGCTGTTGATTCTGTTCACCATTGTACTTTTTTTTTTTAAGGGGATCTTTCTCTTTTATTAGATAAAAAACACAAATAAAACCTGGAGGAACTGGGGGAAGGAAATATAGAGAAGGCCTGGGCAAAGCTCAGAGATGACAAAGGGGAAAAGCAGGGAGCGGAGGGGAAACAGTAAGAGCCCCAAGTCAGGGCATGAAAGAGGTTTCTAAAGAGTAACATCTCCTTATTTGATGACAATTTTCTGGTGCAAGACTTGGGGCCCAGAGCCAGGGAGTGGCTCGGGAAGTGCTGAGGCAGTGGGTGGCAATCCATGGGCAATGATGTTCTACTTGTAGGCCTCATGGATGATCTTGAAGCCTTGAGCAGTGGTGTAGGGGATGTCTGTGACAGGGTCCCAGTACAGGGCTGGGCAGTGGGTCACAGGGCAGACCTCCCAAACAGAGACCTTGGGGGCAGCCCTTGGGAAAACCATTCCTCAAATGTCACATCACTGAAAATAATGAAGGTACAGGAGCAGTGAGCAGGAGGGTTGATGGGTCCAGTGCTGGCACGGGGAGTCAGTGCAGAAGCTGTGGGAGCAGGATCCAGTCCTTCCACATCCACATTCTCTTCTTTAGGGCCTGGCTCCCCAACAAGCAGCACTGCCACTGAATGATAGGTGATTATGGGCCCAGGGCACGTCTGCTTCTTGTGCACCTGCTTCTTTTTGTCAGCCTTGATCTGCTCATATGTTTCTAATAAACATAAGTTCAGCTCCTCTGTGATCTTGGCCTCTCTGAGCAGCACCTCCTGGATCAGTAGCCACTCCCAATGGGGCCTCTTTCACTGCTGTGACTGGCGCTGCCTCTCCTGTACCCAAAGGAATGTCTGTCACATATGCTCAGCTGTAGACTGACACATGGAGTTCTGTCAGAGCCATTTTCCTGTAGTTCCTAGTGGCAGCAGTGCTTTCTCTTATTAGGCCTTCTGAGAGCTACCAGCTAGAGTGCTGACTTTTCGAGGTCTCAAGATCTTGAGAGGCTCCTTATATGCTTTGGTGACTACTCAGCACTTCCTTCTTGGCTCTTCTGCTTCTCTATCACTGGATGGTTCATCCCCTTCATGGATGTCGAAGTAGAGTCCACCTAATCCTTGTGTCTGACTGGTGCCCTTGATACTCATTATTTCCCAATTCCTCTGTGAAACCCCCGTAAGTCATTTTAGCAATGTTTATTCTTCTAGTCCATGAGGATGGAATGTCTTTCCATTTCTTTGTGTCATCTTCAGTTTCTTTCATCAGTGATTTATAGGTTTTGGAGTACCAGTATTTCACCTTCCTGGTTAAGTTTATTCCTAGGTATTTTATTATTTTTGGTCCAGTTGTCATTGGGATTGTTTCCTTAATTTCTCTTTCTGCTACTTCATTATTAGTGTGTAGAAATGCAATGAATTTCTGTATATTACTTTCATATCCTGTGACTTTGCTGAATTCAGTTGTAGTAGTTATTTGATGGTTCTTTAGGGTTTTCTACATATAATACTGTCATCTGCAAAGAGTGAACGTTGTATTTCTTCCTTATCAATTTGGATGCCTTTTCTGTCTTTTTCTTGCCTGATTACTGTGACTAGGACTTATGGTACCACGTTGATTAAAAAATGGTGGGAGTGAACATCCTTGTCTTGTTCCTGATCTTAGAGGATAAGCTCTCAAATTTTCACCATTGAATATGATGTTAGCTGTGGGTTTTTCATAAGTGGCCTTTATTATGTTGAGGTATATTCTCACTAGACCTATTTTGTGGAGAGTTTTTATCATGAATGGATGTTTTACTTTATCAAATGCTTTTTATACCTGTATTGATATTATCATATGGTTTTTATACTTTCACATGTTAATGTGATGTATTACATTGATTGATTTGTGCTTACTGAACCACTCTTGCATCCCTGGAATCAATCCCACTTGATCATGGTGAGTGATTTTTTTTCACGCATTGTTGGATTCACTTTGCTAACATTTTGCATCTGTGTTTATCAGAGATATTGGCCTGAAGGGGGGTGTGTGTGTGTGTGGTGTCTTTATCTAGTTTTGGTATCAAAGTAATGCTGCCCTTGTAGAATGAATTTGGAAGCTTTCCTTCCTTTTCCATTTTTTGGAATAGTTTGAGAAGAATAGATATTAACTCTTTTTTAAATGTTTTGTTAGATTCATGTGTGAGTTCATTGGGTCCCAGGCTTTTTTATTGCCAGATTTTTGATTACTAATTGAATTTTATTGCTAGTAATGATTCTGTTTCAATGTTCTATTTCTTCCTCATTCAGTTTTGTGAAGTTACATGTTTCTAGGAATTTATCCATTTCGTCTAGGTTGTTCAAATTGATGGTATATAAATTTTTATAATATCCTCTAATAATCTTTTGTATTTTGGTGGTGTTGGTTATTTCTCATTTCATTTCTGATTTTATTTCCTTGAGTCCTCTCTCGTTTTTTTCTTGATAAGTCTTGCTAAAGGTTTACCAATTTTGTTTACCTTTTCAAAGAAGTAGGACCCTGGTTTCATTGATCGGTTGTGGGTTTTTTGTCGTTATTTAGTTTCTATTTCATTTCTCCTCTGATCTTTATTATTATTTTTTTTCTTTTTTAAATTTTATTTTATTATGTTATGTTAATCACCATACATTACATCATTAGTTTTTGATGTAGTGTTCCATGATTCATTATTTGCGTATAACACCCAGTGCTCCATTCAATACGTGCCCTCTTTAATACCCATCACCAGGCTAACCCATCCCCCCACCCCCCTCCCCTCTAGAACCCTCAGTTTGTTTGTCAGAGTCCATTGTCACTCATGGTTCGTCTCCCCTTCTGATTCCCCCTCTTCATTTTCCCTTCCTACTATCTTCTTCTTCTTCTTCTTCTTTTTTTTTTTTTTAACATATAATGTATTATTTGCTGGCTTTGGTATTTATTTGTTCTTCTTTTCCTACCTTTTTTAGGTAAAAGGTGTGTTTATTTGGGATTTTTCGTTTTTTGAGGTAGGCCTGTATTGCTATAAAGGCCTGTTAGAATGGCTTTTTCTGCGTGATAAAGTTTTTTGGATCATTGTGTTTTCATTTACATTTGACTCCATGTATTTTTTTATTTCTTCCTTGATCTCTTGGTTGACACATTCATTGTTTAGTAGCAAGTTACTTAGCCTCCATGTATTTGTATTCTTTCCAGTTTTTTTCTTGTGACTGATTCTAGTTTCCTATCATTGTGCTTGGAAAAGATGGATGATGTAATTTCACTTCTTTTTTAATTTATTGAGACTTGTATTGTGGACTAAATATGATCTATTCTAGAGAATGATCCATGTATACTTGAAAAGGATGAGTACCCCACTATTTTTGGATGACATATTCTGACTGTATCTGTTAAGTCCATCTGGTCCAATGTGTCATTCAAAGCCACTGTTGCCTTGTTGATTCTCTGACTGATTCACTGATCTATCCAGTGATGTAAGTGGGGTGTTAAAGTTCCCTACTATTATTATATTACTGTTAGTTTCTTCCTTTATGTCTGTTAACACTGCTTTATGTATGTAGGTGCTCCCATGTTGGGTACATAAATATTTATAATTATATCCTCTTATTGGATTGTCCTCTTTGTCATTATGTAGTGTCCTTTTTTGTCTCTTGTCTTTGTTTTTATTTATTTAGATTCAGTTAGCCAACATGTAGTACATCACTAGTTTCAGATGTAGTGTTCAGTAATTCATCTGTTTCCCATAATACCCATGCTCCTCAAATCACGTACCCTCCTTTATGCCCATCACCCAATTACCCCATCCACCCACCCACCTCCCCTGTAGCAATCCTCAGTTGTGTTTCCTGTATTTAAGAGTCTCTCATGGTTTTTCTCCCTCTCTGATGACTTCCCATTCAATTTTGCCTCCTTTCCCCTATGGTCCTTTGCACCTTTTTGTATATTCCACATATGCGTGAAACCATATGATAATTGTCTTACTCTGATTGGCTTATTTTGCTCAGCATAAGACCCTCCAGTTCCATCCACATCAATGTAAATGGTAAGTATTCATCCTTTCTGATGGCTGAGTAATATACCATTGTATATATATATGACACATCTTCATTATCCATTCATCTGTCGGTGGACATCTTGGCTCTTTCCACCGTTTGGCTATTGAGGACATTGCTGCTATGAATATTGGGGTGCAGGTGCCCATTCAGATCCCTACATTTGTATCTTTGGGGTAAATATGTACTAGTACAATTACTGGGTGTAGGAGAGCTCTATTTTTAACTTCTTGAGAAAGTTTCATATTGTTTTCCAGAGTGGCTGTACCGGCTTGCATTCCCACCAACAGTGTAAGAGGGTTCCCCTTTCTCCACATCCTCGTCAGCACTTGTTGTTTCCTGAGTTGCACATTTTAGCCATTTCTGACTGGTGTGAGGTTGTATCTCATTGTGGTTTTGATTTGTATTTCCCTGATGCCAAGGGATATGGAACATTTTTTCATGTGTCTTTTGGCCATTTGTATGTCTTCTTTGGAGAAATGACAGTCCATGTCTTCTATCCATTTCTTGATTGGATTATTTGTTTTTTGGATGTTGAGATTGATAAATTGCTTATAGATCTTGGATACCAGCCCTTTATGTGATGTGTCATTTGCAAATATCTCCTCCCATTCTGTAGGTTGCATTTTAGTTCTGTTGACTGCTTCCTTTGCTGTGCAGAAGCCTTTTATCTGTTGAAGTCCCAATAGTTCATTTTTGCTTGTTTCCCTTGTCTTTGGAGACATGTATAGCAAGATTTTGCTGCGGCCGAGGTCAAAGAGGTTGCTGCCTGTGTTGTCCTCTAGATTTTGATGGATTCCTGTCTCACATTTAGGTCTATCATCCATTTTTGAGGCTAGGACTTCTAGTTCTATGTTGAACAGCAGTGGTGATAGTGGACATCCCTGCCGTGTTCCTGACCTTAGGGGAAAAGCTCTCAGTTTTTCCCCGTTGAGTATGGTATTCGCTGTGGGCTTTTCATGATATTGAGATATGTTCCCTTTATCCCTACACTGTGGAGAGTTTTAATCAAGAAAGGATGCTGGATTTGTCACATGCTATTTCTGCATCAATTGAAAGGATCATATGGTTCTTTTACTTTCTTTTATTAATGTGATCTATCATGTTGATAGATTTGTGAATGTTGAACCACCCTTGCATCCCAGGGATAAATCCCACCTGGTCTTGGTGAATAATCCTTTTAATGTACTTTTGGATCCTATTGGCTGTTTTTTTGCTGAGTATTTTGGCATCCATGTTCATCAGGGATATTGGTCTGTAATTCTTTTTCATGGGGTCTTTGTCTGGTTTGGGGATCAAGTTAATGTTGGCCTCAGAGAATGAGTTTGGAAGTTGTCCTTCCATTTCTGTCTTTTGAAACAGCATCAAAAGAATAGGTATTAATTATCCTTTAAATTTTTGGTAGGATTCCCCTGGGAAGCCATCTGGCCCTGGACTCTTGTTTGTTGGGAGATTTTCTTTTTTAAAAAATTTTATTTATTTATTTGACAGAGACACAGCAAGAGAGGGAACACAAGCAGGGGGAGTGGGAGAGGGAGAAGCAGGCTTCCTGCAGAGCAGAGAGCCTGATGTGGGGCTCGATCCCAGGACCCTGGAGTCATGACCTGAGCCGAAGGCAGACGCCTAATGACTGAGCCACCCAGGTGCCCCTCTTGGGAGATTTTTGATTATTACTTCAGTTTCCTTGATGGTTATGGGTCTGTTCAGATTTTCTGTTTCTTCCTCTTTCAGTTGTGGTAGTTTATAAGTTTCTAGGAATGCATCCATTTCTTCCAGATTGCCTAATTTGTTGGCATATAGTTGCTCATAATATGTTCTGAAATTTTTTTAAATATTTTCTTGGTGTTGATCGTGATCTCCTCTTTCATTCATGATTTTATTAATTTGGGTCCTTTCTCTTTTCTTTTTGATATGTCTGGCTAGGGGTTATTGATCTTATTAATTCTTTCAAAGAACCAACTTCTAGTTTCATTGATCTGTTCTACTGTTCTCTCAGGTTCTATTTCATTGATTTCTGCTCTAATCCTGATTATTTCTCTTCTGCTTGGTTTAGGGTTATTTGCTCTTCTTTTTTCAGCTCCTTTAGGTGTAAGGTTAGCTTGTGTGTTTGAGACTTTTCTAATTTTTTGAGAAAGCCTTGTATTGCTATGAACTTCCATATTAAAACCAGCTTTGCTGTATCCCAAAGGTTTTGAACAGTTGTATTTTCATTTTCATTTGTTTCCATGAATTTTTTTTAAATTCTTCTTTAATTTCTGGGTTGACCTATTCATTCTTCAGGAGGATGCTCTTTATCCTCCAAGTGTTTTGAGTTCCTTCCAAATTTCCTCTTGTGATTGAGTTCAAGGGTCAAAGCATTGTGGTCTGAAAGTATGCATGGAATAATCCCAGTCTTTTGGTACCGTTTGAGACCTATTTTGTGACCCAGTATGTGATCTATTCTGGAGAATGTTCCATGTGCACTCAAGAAGAAGAATGTGTATTCTGTTGGTTTAGGATGGAATGCTCTGTACATATCTGTGAAGTTCGTCTGGTCCAATGTGTCATTCAAAACCCTTGTTTCCTTGTTGATCTTCTGCTTAGATGATCTGTCCATTGCTATGAGTGGGGTGTTGAAGTCTTCTACTATTAATTTATTCTTATCATTGTGTTTCTTTACGTTGGTTATTAACTGGCTGATATAATTGGCTGCTCCTATGTTAGGAGCATGAATATTTACAATTGTTAGATCTTCTTGTTGGATAGACTCTTTAAGTATGATATAATGTCTCTCTTCATCCCTCACTACAGTCTTTGGTTTAAAATCTAATTTGTCTGATATGAGGATTACTACCCCAGCTTTCTTTTCATGTCCATTGGCATGATAAATGGTTCTTCACCCACTCACTTTCAACCTGGAGGTGTTTTTATGTCTACAATGAGTCTCTTGTATACAGCATATTGATGGGTCTTGCTTTTTTATCCAATCTGATACTCTGTGTCTTTTGATTGGAGCATTTATTCCATTTATATTCAGAGTAACTATTCACAGACATGAATTTAGTGTCATTGTATTACATGTAACGTCCCTGTTTCTGTAGATTGTTTCTTTCTGGTCTATGTTACTTTCGGCTCTCTCTTCACTTACAGGATTCCCATTAATATTTCCTGGAGGGCTGGTTTAGCAATTACAGATACTTTCAGTTTCTCTTTGCCCTGGAAGCCCTTTATCTCTCTTTACATTCTGAATGACAACCTTGCTGGATAAAATACTTTTGGCTGCATGTGCTTCTCATTTAGTACCCTGACTATATCATTCCAGCCCTTTCTGGCCTGCCAGGTCCCTGTGGATAGGACTGCTGCCAGCCTAATGTTTTTTATCATTGTAGGTTAAGAAGTTCTTTTCTCGACCTGCTTTCAGGATTTTCTCTTTATCTCTGAAATTTGTAAGCTTCACTATGATATGTCAGTGTGTTTATTTTTATTGCTTTTGTGGGGTGTTCTCTCTACCTCCTGGACTTAAATGCCTGATTCGTTCCCCAGATTAGGGAAGTTCTCAGCTATGATTTGCTCAAATATACCTTCTGTCCTCTCTTTCTCTTTCTTCTTCCTCTGGGACCCCAATAATTCTAATATTGTTTCGCTTTACAGTATCACTGATTTCTCGAAGCCTCCCCTCATGGTCCACTAGTTGTTTTTCTCTCTTTTCCTCAGCTTCCTCCCTTTCCATCAACTTGTCTTCTATGTCACTGACTTTCTTCTGCCTCATTTACCCTAACTGTTAGAGCATCCAATTTAGACTGCTTCTCAGTTAAAGCATTTTTAATTTAGGCCTGATGAGATTTTATTTCTGCACTAAAATATTCTCTAGTGTCTTATGCTTTTTTCAAATCCATTTAGTAACTTTATCATTGTTATCCTGAATTTCAGTTCTGAAATTTTATTTATATCCATATTGATTAGAGCTGTTGCAGAGAGTATTCCCTCTGGTTCTTTCTTTTGTTGTGAATTCCTCCTTCTAGTCATTTTGCCCAGAGAAGAACTGATGAATGAGAGAGCAAAATAAAAAATATCAACCACGATCTAAGCAAAATACACAGTAGACAAATCCTAGGAGGTTAGAAGTAAAAAAAAAAAGGAGGGGGGAGAGAATATAATCTCAGGTGGTCAAAACATGGTGATCCATTTGGTCCTGGGTATATTTGGTCTGTTTGTTAGAAAACACCAAATCCCAAAATTGTAAAGAAAGTGAAACTTGGATATATACGAAAATAAAATTGAATACAGTGAAAGGAAGGCAAAAATGAAGAATCTATTTCTAAAATATAAATGTAAAAATGAAAGTTAAAAAAAATATCTAAAAGCAAAGAGTTGATAAAGTAAGAAGCTAGTTGAAAAGGAAAAAAAGAAAAACGGCAAAGGTAAATTTTAACTGAAAGAAGAAAGAATCATGAGAAAAAAAATCTCTACTTCTATACACTATTTTCCCCTAGCACTGGAGTTTTGCAATTCTGTGTGCTTGGTGAACTTGGTATTCCACTGATGTTCTAGCTGATCCTCTGGGGGAGGGGCCGCTGTGATGATTCTCTGGTGTCTTTGCCTGGGTGTGGTTGTGCCACCCCTTGCTGGCAGGCCTGGATCAGTGTAACTTGCTCCGGGTTGCTTTATGTGGCCTTTGTTCCCTGAAGGCTTTCTGGGTTGCTTTATAAGATGAAAATCAAAATTGCAAGTGCTCTGATCTCCAGCCCTGGAGATGAAAGATTGTGGCCCACCCTCTTCAGTAAACGCTCAGGAAAAAGCAATCTTCACTTTTGTGTGTGCCAAACTCTGCAGATGCCTGCAGTGCACAGCTGTGCCAGTGCTCCCCTGGGAGGGACGAGTGTCACTGTGGTCCTGTTGCTTACAGGGCCCCCACATGGAGAGTGGTCGAACAATCTTGCCACGGTTCACAGTTTATGATAAACCTAGTTGAGAGCCCACTCCCAGGCTCCCTGACCATAGCCAGTTTCCCCACTCCAATGCTTGGGAACTCTCCTGGCTCACGCACCCCCTTTCTTTCTGTGACCCCAGGAATCATGAGACCACACTGTTCCACCTAGGATTCTTCCCTGCTTTGCCATTTGAGCACCTTTCAGGCAGGGATGTCTCTCACTGATGCAGACTTCTAAAGGTTCCGATTTTGTGCTCCAGGCCTATATCACTTTATGGTACCTGGTTTATGGAGGCTCCCTGTCCCCGCCATCTGTCTTCCAATGCATATTCTCTCGGATTCACTTCTCTGCACCTCCTACCTTGCAAAAAGTGTTACCGTTCCATATGCTATCTATAAGAGACTCATTTTAGACCTAAAGACACTTCCAGACTGAAAGTGAGGGGGTGGAAAACCATTAACTCGCTGGTGGACTGCAAAAGAAAGCTAGGGTAGCTATCCTCATATCAGACAAATTAGATTTTAAACCAAAGACTGTAGTAAGGGATGAAGAGAGACACTATATCATACTTACAGGGTCTATCCAACAAGAAGATCTAACAATTCTAAGTATTTATACCCCCAACTTGGGAGCAGCCAATTATATCAACCAATTAATAATCAAATTAAAGAATCACATTGATAATACAATAAGAGTAGGGGACTTCAACACCCACCCACAGCAATGGACAGATCATCTAAGCAGAAGATCAACAAGGAAACAAGGGTTTTGAATGACACACTGGACCAGATGGACTTCACAGATATATACAGAGCATTCCATCCTAAAGCAACAGAATACACATTCTTCTTGAGTGCTCATGGAACATTCTCCAGAATAGATCACATACTGGGTCACACAAAACAGGTTTCAACCAATACCAAAAGATTGGGATTATCCCATGCATATTTTCAGACCACAACTTTGACCCTTGAACTCGATCACAAGAGGAAATTTGGAAGGAACTCAAACACTTGAGGGCTACGGAGCATCCTCCTGAAGAAGGAATGGGTCAACCAGAAAAGTAAAAAGAATTTTAAAAATTCATGGAAACAAACAAACAAAAAAACAAAAGAAATCCATGGAAACAAATGAAAATGAAAACAACTATTCAAAACCTTTGGGATACAGCAAAGCTGGTTTTAAGAGGGAAGTACATAGCAATACAAGCCTTTCTCAAAAAATTAGAAAAGTCTCAAATACACAGGCTAAACTGGGAGCTGGAGAAAGAAGAGCAAATAACCCTAAAGCAAGCAGGAGAAGAGAAATCATCAAGATTAGAGCAGAAATCAATAAGATAGATACCAGAAGAACAATAAAAGAGATCAATGAAACAAGGAGCTTGTTTGTTGAAAGAATTAATAAGATCAATAAACTCCTAGACAGACTTATCAAAATGAAAAGAGAAAGGACCCAAATTAATAAAATCATGAATGAAGTAAGAGAGATCACGGTCAACACCAAGAAAATACAAAAAAATTCAGAAAATAATGTGAGGAACTATATGCCAATAAATTAGGCAGTCTGGAAGAAATGGATGCATTCCTGGAAATTAATAAAGTACCACAACTGAAAGGGGAAGAAAGAGATAACCTCAACAGACCTATAACCAGCAAGGAAATTGAAGTAACAACAGAAAAATCTCCCAACAAACACAACTCCAAGACAGATGCGTTCCCGGGGGAATTCTACCAAACATTTAAGTTAGAACTAATACCTAGTCTTCTGAAGCTCTTTCAAAAAAATAGATATGGAAGGAAAACTTCCAAACTCGTTCTACGAGGCCAGCATTACTTTAATCCCTAAGCCAGGCAAAGACCCCATCAAAATGGGAATTACAGACCAGTATCCCTGATGAACATGGATGCCAAAATTCTCACCAAGATACTAGCCAATAGGATCCAACAGTACACTAAAAGGATTATTCACCAACACCAAGTGGGATTTATTCCGGGAATGCAGGGGTGGTTCAACATTCACAGATCGATCAACGTGATACGTCACATTAATAAAAGAAAGAACAATAACCATATGATCCTCTCATTTGATGCAGAAAATGCATTTAACAAAATCCAGCATTCTTGATTAAAACTCTCCACAGTGTAGGGATAGAGGGAAAAATACCTCAATATCATAAAAGCCATCTACAAGAAGCCCAGAGCAAATATCATTCTCAATGGGGAAACACTGAAAGCTTTTACCCTGTGGTCAGGAACACAATAGGGATGTCCACTCTCACCACTATTGTTCATCGTAGTACTAGATGTCCTAGCCTCTGGAATCAAGAGACCAAAAAGAAATAAAAGGCATTCAAATTGGCAAAGAAGTCAAAGTCACTCTTCACAGATGACATGATACTTTATGTGGAAAACCCAAAAGACTCCACCCCATAATTGCTAGAACTCATACAGGAATTCAGCAGTGTGGCAGGATATAAAATGAATGCAAAGAAATCAGTTGCTTTTCTATACACTAACAATGAGACAGAAAAAAGAGAAATTATGGAATCGATCCCATTTATAATTGCAGTAAAACTATGAGTAGGAATAAACCTAACCAAAGAGATAAAAGATCTGTACTCCAAAAACTACAGAACATTTATTAAAGAAATTGAGGAAGACACAAAGAAATGGAAAAACAGTCCATGTTCATAGATTGGAGGGATAAATATTGTTAAAATGTCTAGGCTACCTAGAACAATCTATATATTCAATGCAATCCCTATGAAAATACCATCGACATTTTTCAGAGCTGGAACAGACAATCCTAGAACTTGTATGAAACCAGAAAAGACCCTGAATAGCCAAGGGAATCTTGAAAAAGAAAACCACAGCTGGGGGTGGCATCACAATGCCTGACTTCAAGCTATATTACAAAGCTGTCATCATCAAGACAGTATGGTACTGGCACAAAAACAGACACACAGATCAGTGGAACAGAATAGAGGTCCCAGAAATGGACTCTAAATTCTATGGTCACCTAATCTTCAACAAGGCAGGAAAGAATAGCCAATGGAGAAAGGACAGTCTCTTCAATAAATGATCCTGGAAAATTGGACAGCCACATGTAGAAGAATGAAAGTGGACTATTTTCTTACCCCATACACAAAGATAAACTCAATATGTGTGAGTGACCTAAATGCAAAAAAGGAATCCATCAAAATCCTAGAGGAGATCACAGGCAGCAACCTCTGACCTCGGCCACAGCTACTTCATTCTAGGCATGTCTAGAAAGGAAGGAAACAAAAGCAAAAATGAAATATTGGGACTTCATCAAGATAAAAAGTTTCTGCACAGCAAAGGAAATAACAAAACTAAAAGGCAGCCTACAGAAGTGGAGAAGATATTTGCAAATGACATATCACATAAAGGGTTAGTATCCAAGATAGATAAAGAACTTATCAGACTCAACACCTGAAAAACAAATAATCTAGTCAAGAAATGGGCAGAATACATGAACAGACATTTCTCCAAATTAGGAGAGATGGGGAGAAGATATTTGTAAATGACATATCAGATCAAGGGCTAGTATCCAAAATCTATAAAGAATCTAACAAACTCAATATCCAAGGAACAAATAATCCAATCAGGAAATGGGCAGAAGCTATGAACAGACATTTCTCCAAAGAAGACATCCAAATGGCCAGCAGACAGATGAAAAAATGCCTCACATCCCTTGGCATCAGGGAAATACAAATCAAAACCACAATGAGATACCACTTCACACCACTCAGAATGGCTAAAATAAACAACTCAGGAAACAACATATGCTGGCGAGGATGTGGAGAATGGGGAACCCTCTTACACTGTTGGTAAGAATGCAAGCTCATACAGCCACTCTGGAAAATGGTATGGAGGTTCCTCAAGAAGTTAAAAATAGAGCTACCCTGTGTCCCAGCAATTGCACTACTAGGTATTTACCTCAAAGATACAAATGTAGTGAATCGAAGGGGTACTTGTTCCCCAGTGTTTATAGCAGCATTTTCCACAATAGTCAAAGTGTGGAAAGAGCTGAGATGTCCATGGACAGAGGAATGGATAAAGAAGATGTGATATATATATATATATGTATGTATGTATACACACACACACACACACACACACACAAAGGAATATATATTACTCAGCCATCAGAACAGATGAATACTTACCATTTACATTAACGTGGATGCAACTGGAGGGTATTATGCTGAGCAATATAAGTCAGTCAGAGAAAGACAATTATCATATGGTTTCACTTATATGTCGTATATAAGAAATGGGGCAGTGGACCATAGGGGAAGGGAGGGAAAATAGAATAGGAAGTCCTCAGAGAGGGAGAAAAACCATTAGAAACTCTCAGGTATAGGAAAGAAACTGAGGATTGCTGGATGGGAGGTAGTTGGGGGCATGGGGTAGTTAGGTGATGGGCATTAGAGGGCATGTGATGTGATGAGCACTGGGTGTTATATGCAACTGATAAATTATTGAACACTACATGTGAAAAAAGAAACAAAAAACAAAAGGAGGGGCACCTGGATGGCTCAGTCAGTTGAGTGTCTGACTCTTGGTTTTAGCTCAGGTCATGATCTCATGGGTCCTGAGATCGAGCCCTGCATTGGGCTCCACACTCAATGGGTAGTTTGCTTCTCTCCATCTTCCTTTACCTCTTCTTCTGCTCATGTGCTCTTTCTCTCTCTGTCTCTGAAATAAATAAATCTTTTTTAAAAATCTAAAAAATATGGGGTTTGAAGAGCTTCCACATTGAACACATGGATATGTGGGGAGGATGGTGCACCTGGAGAGGGCATGGAAGCTACATTCCCTTTGCCCACACCTTTACCTATGCACCTCTTCTATTTGGCTGTTTCTGAGTTATTTCCTTAATAATAAACCAGTGATCTAGTAAGTAAGTAAGTATGATCAAGTAAGTAAATAAATAAACTGCCTAATGAGGGTTATTTGGTTGCAGAATATCTTGGGTTTTATCTGTCTGAATGTGTCCTTGCTACCCCCTCATTTTTGAAACAAAGGTATTTTATTGAGTATATAATTCCCTGTTGCATTACTCTCTTTTGGCACATTGAAGATATTATCTTGTGCACTGTTGTTATTGAGAAGTCAAAATTTTATCTAACATTTATTCCTTTGAAGGTAATCTAGTCTCTGCCTTTTTTTAAAGATTCTTTCTTTGTCATTGGCATTATGAAGTTTTACTATTACATATCCAATTGTGGATTATTTTTTGGTTATCCTACTTAGGATATGTTGGATTTCTGAATCTCTCAAGTGTTTAGTTTAGTCCTGGAAAAATCTTGGCCATTATGTTTAAATATTATCTCTGCCCCTCTCTTTTCATTCTGTCTTACATATCTGTTTCATTTTTTTTTTATTTCTTTGCATAGTTTCTTCAGATTTACCAGTTCACTAAATCTCTCAATAACTGTATCCGGTCTATCAATTCAGTTCTTTTTCTATTAACTTTTTAATTTTAATTCCAGTATAGTTAACATATGCTGTTATATTCATTTCAGGTATACAATAATATACTTATTAAACAATTAAACAATTCTATACATTACTCAAGTGCTCATCATAAGTATACTATTTAATCCCAATCACCTGTTTTACCCATCCATCCACCCACCTCGTATCTGGTAACCATCAGTTTGTTATCTATAGTTAAGAGACTTTTTTTTGTCATTTGTTTTCCTTTGCTCATTACTTCTGTTTCTTTTATTCCACATATGAGTGAAATCATATTTGTCTTTCTCTGACCAACTTATTTCACTTAGCAGTATACCCTCTAGCTCCATCCATATCCTTGCAAATGGCAAGATATCATTCTTTTTATGTCTAAATAATATTCCGTTGTGTGTGTGGGGGTGTGTGTGTGTGTGTATGTGTGTGTATCACATCTTCTTTATCCATTCATCTGTCCATGGACATATGGGCTACTTCTATAATGTGGCTCTTGTAAATAATGCTGCAATAAACATAGGGGTGTATGTATCTCCTTGAGTTAGTGTTTTTGTATTTTTTGGTTAAGTGCCCAGTAATGTGATTTCAGAATCATAGCATAGTATTATTTTTACCTTTTTGAGGGACCTCTAGACTATTTTTCACAGTGGCTCCACCAATTTTCATTCCCACCAAACAGTTCACAAGAGTTCCTTCTTTTCCACATCCTCAACAACACTTGTCTTCTCTTACATTTTTTATTTTAGCCATTCTGACAGGGCTAAGTTGATATCTCATTGGGGTTTTGATTTGCATTTCCCTGATGATGAGTGATATTGAGCCTCTTTATATGTCTGTTGGCCATCTATATGTCTTCTTTGGAGAGATGTCTGTTCGTGTCTTATGCCCATTTTTCAACTGGATTATTTGTTTTTTGGGTATTGATTTTTATAAGGTTTTTTATGTATTTTAGATACTAACACTTTATCAGATACGTCATTTGCAGATATCTTCTTCCATTCAATATGTTGTTGTTTAGTTTCGTTGCTGGTTTCCTTTGTTGTGCAAAAACTTTTTATTTTGATTAGTCCCAGAAGTTTATTTTTGCTTTTATTTCCCTTGCCTCAGGAGACATATCTAGAAAGATGTTGCTACAGCTGATGTAAGAGAAATTACTGCCTCTGTTCTCCTCTAGGATTTTTATGGTTTCACATTTAGGTTTTTAATTCATTTTGAATTCATTTTTGTATATGGTGTAAGAAAGTGGTCCAGTTTTATTCTTTTTCTTGTTGCTGTCCAGTTTTCCCAACACCATGTGTTCAAGAGACTTGTCTTTTTCCCATTGCATATTCTTGTCTCTTTGGTTGGAAATTAATTGACTATATAATGTGAGCTTATTTCTGGATTTCCTATCTGTTCCATTGATCTATGTGTCCAGTTTTCTGCCAGTACTACTCTGTTTTGATTACTATAGCTTTGTAGTATAACTTGAAAACTGGATTGTGATACCTCCAGTTTTATTTATCTTTATCAAGATTGCTTTATCCATTTGGGGTCTTGTGTTTCTATACCAATTTTAGGATAGTTCGTTCTAGTTTAGTAAAAAAAATGCTGTTAGTATTTTGATAGGGATTACGTTATATTTGTAGATTACTTTGAGTAGCATAGACATTTTAACAATATTTGTTCTTTCAATCCATGAGCATGGAAAGTCTTTCCATTTCTTAATATCATCTTCAATTTCTTTCATTAGTGTTTTATAGTTTTCAGAGTACAGGTCTTTTACCTCTTAAGTTTATTCCTTGGTATTTTATTATTTTTGGTATAATTGTAAATGGGATTGGTTCCGTAATTTCTTTTTCTGCTGCTTTATTATTAGTGTTTGGAAATGCAACAGATTTTTCTACATTGATTTTGTGTCCTGTGACTTTACTGAATTCGTGTATCAGTTCTAGTAGTTTTTGATGGAATCTTTAGGGTTTTCTATACATTGTATGTCATCTTCAAATAATGAAAGCTTTACTTCTTCCTTACAGATTTGGATGCCTTTTATTTCTTTTTGTTACATGATTGCTGTGGTTGAGACATCCAGTAATACAGTGAAAAAAGTGGTGAGAGTGGACATCCTTGTCTTTTATTCCTGATCTTAGGATAAAAGTTCTCAATTTTTCCCCATTAAGTATGATGTTAGCTGTGGGTTTTTCATATAAACCCTTTATTATGTTGAGGTATGTTCTCTCTACCCCGATTTGTTGAAGGTTTTTATCTTGAATGGATGTTGTATTTTGTCAACTGCTTTATCTTTGTCTATTGAAGTGATTAACTGGTTTTTATCATTTCTCTTTGATGATCATGTTGATTGATTTACAAATATTGAACCATCGCTGCATCCCAGGAATAAATCCCACTTGATATTGGTGAATGATTTTTATTAATAATATAGTTGGATTTGGTTTGCTTCTATTTTGTTGAGGACTTTTGCATCTATGTCCATCAGAGATATTGGACTGTAATTCTCTTTATTATAGTGTATTTATGTGGCTTTGGAATCAGGGTAATGCTGGCTTCATAGAATGAATTTTGAAGTTTTCCTTCCTCTTCTACTTTTTAGAAAAGTTAGAGAACAGGTATTAACTCTTCTTTTAAAATATTTGGTACAATTTGCCTGTGAAGCAGTCTGATCCTGGACTTTTGTTTGTTAGGCCTTTTTTTTTTTTTTTTTTTTTTTTAGATTTTATTTATTTCTTTGAGAGAGTTAGTGAGAGAGAGAGCATGAGCACGGGGGAGAGGGAGAAGCAGGCTCCCTGCTGAGCAGGGAACCCGATGTAGGACTCAACCCCAGGACCCAGGGATCATGATCAGAGTCGAAGGCAGACACTTAACTGACTGAGCCACCCAGGTGCCCCATTGTTAGGCCTTTTTTGATTACTGTTTGTTTCATTGCTGGTAATTGGTGTGTTCAAATATTCTGTTTCTTCCTCCTTCAGATTTTGTAGGTTATATGTTTCTAGGAATTTATCCATTTCTTCTAGGTTGTCCAATTTGTTGGGACAATATAATATTTTATAATATACTTTTAAAATGTTTTTTATTTCTGTGGTGGTAGTTGTTATTTCTCCTCTTTTCATTTTTGATTTTGTTTATTTAAGTCCTCTTTTTTTTCTTTTGATGAGTCTGGCCAGAGGTTCATCAAATTTGTTGATCTTTTCAAGGAACCATCTTCTGGTTTCATTGATCTTTTTTATTTTTTGTTTCTATTTCATTTATTTCCGCTCTAATCTTTATTATTTCCTTCTTTGTTCTGGTTTTGGGTTTTGCTTGTTCTTTTTCTAGGTTTTTTAGGTAGTTAGGTTTTTAAAAAATTTCCTTGCTTCTTGAGGTAGGCCTACGTTGCTATAAATTTCCCTCTTAGAAATGCTTTTGCTGTATCCCAGTTATTTTGGACCTTTGTGTTTTCATTTCCATTTGTTTCCATGTAATTTTTTACATCTTCTTTGATTTCTTGGTGAACCCGTTCATTGTTTAGTAGCATATTATTTAACCTCCACGTATTCGTGCTCTTCCAGATTTTTTCTTTTGGTCAGTTTCCAGTTTTAATAGTATTGTGGTCAGAAGAGATGCATGGTATGACTTCAGTCTTTTTGAATTTGTTGAGACTTGTTTTGTGTCCTAATATGTAATCTGTTCTGGAGAATGTTCCATGTGCTCTTGAAAAGAATGTGTATTCTGCTGTTTTGGGATGGAATGTTCTGAATATATCTGTTAAATCCCTCTGTTTTACTGTGTTATTCAAATCCCGTTTCCTTTTTGTTTTTCTATTTAGATTATCTGCCCATTTATGTAAGTGGGATGTTGAAATCCCCTACTGTTATTGTATCACTATTGATCATTTCCTTTATATTTGTTAACTGTTTTAAGTATTTGGGTGCTCCCATGTTGGGTACATATATATTTAGAAACGTTATATATTCTTTTTGATTTGCCTCCTTTATTATTACATGCTGTCCTTTGTTAGTCTGTTTTAACATCCATTTTGTTTGATATAGTGTTGCTACTCTGGCTTTTTTTCGAGATTCATTTTTATGATAAATGTTTTTTGCATTCCCTCACTTTCAGTCTGCAGGAGTCTTTAGTCCTGAAATGAGCCTCTTGTAGGCAGCACATGGGTGGATCTTGTTTTTTTATCCTGTCACCCTATGTGTTTTGATTGGAGTATTTAGTCCATTTACTTTCAAAGTAATTATTGATAGATATGTATTTATTGCCATTTTTTTTTACTTGTATTTGATTGTGTAGTTTTTTTTTTTCCTTTTCTTGCTCTCTTTCATGGTTTGCTGGTTTTTGTTAGTGATTTACTTAGGTTCCTTTCTCTTTATTCTTTACTTATCTATGACTGGTTTTTGATTTGTGCTTACCATTAGGTTTACGGATCATATCTTTTTATAGCAGTCTATATTAAGTTGATGGTTGCCTATATTTGAAGCCATTGTTTACTCATCTGTCCCCAGGCTTTAGGCATAGGGTGTCATATTTTGCATCCTTTTATTTTTGTGAATTCCTTCACTGCCATTGCAAATTTACTTATTTTTACTGTTTTTATACTTTTTTTTTACTTTTCATACTTTTACTTTCCTTTCCACTCAGAGAGTCCTCTCTATTTCTTCTAGGACTAATTTAGTGGTTACGAAGTCATTACATTTCTGTGTGTCTTAGAAATTCTTTATCTCTCCTTTATTCTGAATGATAGCCTTGCTGAATAGAATATTCTCGGCTGCAGATTTTTCCCTTTTGGCTCATTTAATGTATCATGCCATTGTCTTCTGGCCTGAAATATGTCTGCTGAATAATCTGGTGATAGCCTTATGGAGTTTCCCTTGTGTGCATGTACTTTTTTTTTTTTCTCTTGCAACCTTTAAAATTCTTTATCACCGTTTTTTGCCATTTTAACTATTATGTTTGTTTTTTTTAAATTTTATTTTATTATGTTATGTTAGTCACCATACAATACATCATTAGTTTTTGATGTAGTGATCCACGATTCATTGTTTTCTTATAACACCCAGTGCTCCATGCAGTACGTGCCCTCCTTAATACCCATCACCAGGCTAACCCATCCCTCCACCCTCCTCCCCTATAAAACCCTCAGTTTGGTTCTTGGAGTCCATAGTCTCTCGTGGTTCATCTCTCCCTCCGATTTCCCCCCTTTCATTTTTCCCTTCCTTCTCCTAATGTCCTCCATGCTCTTCCTTATATTCCACAAATAAGGGAAACCATATGATAATTGACTTTCTCTGCTTGACTTATTTCACTTAGCATAATCTCCAGTCCCATCCATGTTGATGTAAAAGTTAGGTATTCATCCTTTCTGATGGCTGAGTAATATTCCATTGTATATATGGACCACATCTTCTTTATCCATTCATCTGTTGAAGGGCATCTCGGCTCTTTCCACAGTTTGGCTATTGCAGACATTGCTGCTAGGAACATTGGTTTACCTATGGCCCTTCTTTACTACATCTGTGTCTTTGGGGTAAATACCCAGGAGTGCAGTTGCTGGGTCATAGGGTAGCTCTATTTTTTAATTTCTTGAGGCACCTCCACACTGTTTTCCAAAGTGGCTGTATGAACTTGAATTCCCACCAACAGTGTAAGAGGGTTCCCCTTTCTCCACATCCTCTCCAATATTTGTTGTTTCTTGCCTTGTCAATTTTTCCCTTTCTAACTGGTGTAAGGTGGTATCTCAGTGTGGTTTTGATTTGGATTTCCCTGATGGCTAATGATGATGAATATTTTTTCATGTTTCTATGAGCCATTTGTATGTCTTCTTCAGAGAATTGTCTGTTCATGTCTTCTGCCCATTTTTTGACTTGATTATTTGTTTTTTGGGTGTTGAGTTTGAGAAGTTCTTTATAGATCTTGGATACCAGTCCTTTATCTGTAGTGTCATTTGCAAATATCTTCTCCCATTCTGTGGGTTGCTTCTTTGTTTTGTTGACTGTTTCCTTTGCTGTGCAGAAGTTTTTATCTTGATGAAGTCCCAAAAGTTCATTTTTGCTTTTGTTTCCCTTGCCTTTGGAGATGTATCTTGAAAGAAGTTGCTGTGGTTGATGTCAAAGAGGTTACTGCCTATGTTCTCCTCTAGGATTTTGATGGATTCCTGTCTCACACTGAGGTCTTTCATCCATTTTGAGTTTATCTTTGTGTATGGTGTTAGAGAATGGTCAAGTTTCATTCTTCTGTATATAGCTCTCCAATTTTCCCAGCAACATTTATTGAAGAGACTTTTTTCCATTGCATATTTTTTCCTGCTTTGTTGAAGATTATTTGACCATAGAGTTGAGGGTCCATTTCTGGGCTCTCTGCTCTGTTCCATTGGTCTGTAAGTCTGTTTTTGTGGCCAGTACCATGCTGTCTTGGTGACCACTGCTTTGTAATATAGCTTGAAATTGGGCAACGTGATGCCCCCAGCTTTGTTTTTCTTTTTCAACATTTCCGTGGTGATTCGAGGTCTTTTCTGATTCCATACAAATTTTAGGATTGTTTGTTCCAGCACTTTGAAAAACGTCATTGGAACTTTGACCGGGATGGCATTGAAGGTATAGCTTGCTCTGGGTAGCATAGACATTTTAACAATGTTTATTCTTCTGATCCATGAGCATGGCATGTTTTTCCATCTTTTTGTGTCTTCTTCAATTTCTTTCATGAGTGTTCTGTAGTTCTTATAGATCCTTTACCCCTTTGGTTAGGTTTATTCTGAGGGTTTTTACGGTTTTTGGTGCTATTGTAAATGGAATTGTTTCTCTAATTTCTCTTTCTACAGTTGCATTGTTAGTGTATAAGAAAGCAACTGATTTTCGTGCATTGATTTTGTATCCTGCCACATTACTGAATTGCTGGATGAGTTCTAGTAATTTGGGGGTGGAGTCTTTTGGGTTTCCCACATACAGTGTCATGGCATCTGTGAAAAGAGAGATTTTTGACTTCTTTGCCAATTTGAATACCTTTTATTTCTTTTTGTTGTCTGATTGCTGTGGCTAGGACTTCTAGTACTCTGTTGAACAATAGTGGTAAGAGTGGGCATCCTTGACGTGTTCCTGATCTTAAGGGAAAGGCTCTCAGCTTTTCCCCATTGAGGATGGTATTCCCTGTGGGTTTTTCATACATGGATTTTATGAACTTGAGGAATGTTCCTTCCATCCCTATATTCTGAGGAGTTTTAATCAGAAAAGGATACTGTATTTTCTCAGATGCTTTTTCTGCATCAATTGAGAGGACCATATGGTTCTTCTCTCTCCTTTTATTAATGTGTTCTATCACATTGATTGATTTGCAAATGTTGAACCACCCTTGTCTCCCAGGGATAAATCCCACTTGGTCATGGTGGATGATCCTTTTAATGTATTGTTGGATCCTGTTACCTAGGACTTGTTTAGGATTTTGGAATTCATATTCATCAGGGATATCGGTCTGAAATTCTCCTTTTTGATGGGTTCTTTGCCTGGTTTGGGGATTAAGGTAATGCTGCCTCATAGAATGAATCTGGAAGCTTTCCTTCTGTTTCTATTTTTTGAAACAGCTTCAGGGAAATAGGTATTATTTCTTCTTTGAATGTTTGGTAGAATTCCCCAGGGAATCCGTCAGGCCCTGGGATCTTGTTTTTTGGGAGGTTTTTGGTCACCGTTTCAATCTCGTTACTTGTTATTGGCCTGTTCAGGTTGTCAATTTCTTCCTATTTCAGTCTTGGGAGTTTATAGGTTTCCAGGAAGGCATCCGTTCCATCCAGGTTGCTCGGTTTATTGGCATATAGTTGTTGATAATAATTTCTAATAATTGTTTGTATTTCCTTGGTGTTAGTCGTGATCTCTCCCTTTTCATTTGTAATTTTATTAATTTGGGTCCTTTCTCTTTTCTTTTGGATAAGTCTGGCCTTTGGATAAGTCTGGCCAGTGGTTTATCTATCTTACTAATTCTTTCAGCGAACCAGCTTCTAGTTTCTTTGATCTGATCTACTGTGTTTCTGGTTTCTAATTCATTGATCTCTGCTCTAATCTTAGTTATTTCTCTTTTAATGTGTGGCTTAGGCATCATTTGTTGCTTTTTCTCTAGTTCTTTAAGGTGTAGAGTTAGATGGTGAATTTGGGATTTTTCTATTTTTTTGACTGAGGCTTGGATGGCTATGTATTTCCCCCTTCGGACCGTCTTTGCAGTATCCCATAGGTTTTGGACTGATGTGTTTTCATTTTCATTGGTTTCCATGAATTGTTTAAGTTCTTCTTTGATTTCCTGGTTGACCCAAACATTCTTGAGCAGAGTGGTCTTTAGCTTCCAAGTGTGTGGATTTCTTCCAGATTTTTTCTTATGATTGAATTCCAGTTTTAAAGCATTATGGTCTGAGAATATGCAGGGAATAATCTCAATCTTTTGGTATCAGTTGAGACCTGATTTGTTACCCAGTATGTGGTCCATTCTGGAGAAAGTTCCATGTGCACTCGAGAAGAATGAGTGTCTGTTGTTTTCGGGTGGAATGTTTTGTATATATCTATGACGTCCATCTGGTCCAGTGTATCATTCAAAGCTCTTGTTTCTTTGTTGATATTTTGCGTAGATGATCTGTCCATTGCTGACAGTGGAGTATTGAGGTCTCCTACAATTAATGTATTATTATCAATATGACTCTTTATTTTGGTTAACAGTTGGCTTATGTAGCTGGCTGCTCCCATGTTGGGGGCATATATATTTACAATTGTTAGATCTTCTTGTTGGATAGACCCTTTAAGAATCATACAGTGTCCTTCTGTGTCAGTAACTACAAGTCTTTAGTTTAAAATCTAATTTGTCTGATATAAGAATTGCTACCCCAGCTCTCTTTTGAGGTCCGTTGGCATGGAAGATGGATCTCCACCCCTTCACTTTCAGTCTGGATATATCTTTAGGTTCACAATGAGTCTCTTGTAGACGGCATATGGATGGTTCCTGCAACCTTGTGCTGTTTTATGGGAGCATTTAGGCCGTTCACATTGAGAGTGATTATTGAAAGATATGAATTAATTGTCATCATGTTGCCTGTGAAGACCTGTTTTTATAGATTATCCCTGTAAATTTCTTTTCTATATCACCCTGTGGTCTTTCTCCTTTTATATAACCCCCCTTATTATTTCTGGCAGGGCCAGCTTAGTGGTCACATATTCTTTGAGTTTCTCCCATTCTGGAAGCTCTGCATCTCTCCATCCATTCTAAGTGACAGCCTTGCTGGATAAAGTATTCTTGGCTGCATGTTCCTCTCGTTTAGTACCCTGAATATGTCTTGCTGGGCCTTTCTGGCTTGCCAGGTCTCTGTGGATAGGTCTGACTTTATTCTGATGTTCCTCCCTCTGTACATAAGGAATCTCTTCCCCCTAACTGCCCTTAAGATGGTTTCCTTGTTTCTAAGATTTGCGAGTTTTACAATTACATGCTGGGGCGTTGGCCTGTTTTCCTTGATATTGGGAGGGGTCCTCTCTGCCTCTGTGGTATGAATGTTTGTTTCATTCTCCAGATTAAGGAAGTTCTCAGGTACGATTTGCTCAAATATATCTTCTAGTCCTCTCTGTCTCCACCCCTTCCGGGATTCCAATAATTCTGACATTGGAACGTTTCATGGTGTCCCTTATTTCTCTGATTTTATTTTCATGTTTTCTGAGTTGTTTTTCCCTGGCCTCCTCTTTTCCCTTTTTGTCTATTATTTGGTCTTCTAGGTCACTAATTTGTTCTGCCTCACTTACCCTAGGTGTTAGATTATCTAATTTAGATTGTTTCTCATTGATAGCATTTTTAAGTTCTGCCAGTTCAGGTTTCATTTCTGCCCTTAGATAATCGATTTCTCCATTCTAGCTATTGTCTTCACAACTGCTAGCCTGAATTCCATCTCCGACATTTGGTTATACCTGAATCCATTTCTAAATCTGTGGCATAAGTCATAATCTCTGAGTCTTTCCTATTTTGGGGGTTCTTCCTCCTAGTCATTCTGTGGAGGGGTGGTTGAGGGAATGTACAGTGTCTAAATTATTGACCAGAACCCAAGCAATATGCACCTGTTTTCTAGGGGCCTTAGGGTTGCTGGCCTCTTGTTTTCCCAGCCTGTCTTCTGGGGGAGGGGCCTGCCATGCTGTTACTCAGGCAACCCTGTTTGGGCAGAGTTGCCCTGACCCCTGTGGCGGGTTTTGGGCTTAGTGAGAACCGGTTTTTTTGGGCTTTTGTTCTCTGGCAGCTTTCCCTGGTGTCCGTGTCTCTTCCAAGAGTCAGAGCAGAAGAGACTGTTTCCAACTCTCTTCCTGAGAGCAAGGAGATTGCAGTCTGTTCTGTATGTCACTGAGCTCTCCAGGCCACACTATCTCTGTTTCTGTTGGTGCTGCCATAAACTGCAGTCCTGGGTTATGTTCCCCTCAGCAGCATTCCCAATCCTCGCCTTTAGGTTGGGTCACGTCTCTGCCCTTTGTGCTTGTAAAACCGCCAGCCCTGCCACTCCGGATTTCTGTCTGGGGGCTGCCCTAAAGTCCTTTTCCCGTTGCTACTGGTCTGCGAGTCTGTGTCCCGTCCCCAGTGCATGAGGTTTTCACTCACTGGCAGTGTAGGATCCCCACTGCCAGACTCCCTCCCCCTTCCGTTTATCCTCCAATATCTGCCCACAGAATCACGGCTCCCCGCTTCTTACCTCGAAACCAACCTCCTGTAATACTGTTTGTAGAGAGCCACATCTGTCTTCTTACATCTTAGGCTGATTTCCTGGGTGTTCAGAGTGGTCTCGTAGATACCCACCTCAATTCCGGGGACTGGTTGGAATAGGGTCCCCTACTCCTCCGTCATCTTCCCCCCCGCATTATGTGTCTTGGGTGTGGACCTCCTTGGGATGAATTTTTGGGGGATATCTGTGCCTTCTAGATCTGGATATATGTTTCCCAGATTAGGGAATTTTTCAGCTGTTATTTCTTCAAAACACTTTTCTGTCCCCCTTTTCTTCTCAGGTCCATACAATGTGAATATAATGAATTTGATGGAGTCACTGAGTTTCCTAAGTCTATCCTCATTTTGCATATTTCTTTTCTCAATGGCTTAGTTTGATTACTTTTCATTACTCTGTCTTCCAGGTCATTAATTTGTTTCTCTGCTTCCTCTAGCCTGCTATTAATTCCATCAAGTTTATTTTTCATTTCATGCATTGTGTTCTTCATCTCTGATTGGTTCATGTTTGTCTATTTGTTAAGCTTTTCACTGATATCCTCCACTCTTTTCTCAAATCTAGTGCATATTTTTATGATAATTACTTTAAATTCTATATCTAGCATTCTACTTGTATCTGTTTCACTTAGTTCTCTTGATGTGGTTTGGTCCTGTTCTTTCATTTGGGACATATTTCTCTTGAGTCTTCATTTTGTCTAATTCTCTGTTTCTGTGTGTTAGGAAAGTCAGCTATGTCTCCTGCTCTTGAAAGTAGTGGGCGGGCTGCCCACTTTTATCAAGGTGGTACTGGTGGGTTCTGAGACTGGGGCTGAATGGGATTGGTTCAAAAAGCATGCATGGTTAGGGGGCATAGTTTTAGCAATGTGTGCACATAGTCCCCAGGTGGTGATCAGCCACTACTGCCAGGACTAAGGCCCTGCAAAATGTGCGGGTCAGGGGATGCATTATTGGTGAGGTTTATGCTAGTCTTCTGGGGGAGGGAACCCGCAGTTCTGGGACTGAGGCAAGCATGACTGCCAAATCACAGGGCGGAGGGCTTGGTGTAAGAAAGTAGTGAGTGTCAGCATTGCACTGGTTCCTTCAGGTGGCCTTGCGTTTATGCTAAGAGGCAGGGGAGGGAAATGTCACCTGCCAGCTCCTTTATTCCTGGAAGGGCCTCCCTGGGATCCTTGCGTATATGGGATGTGTTCTGAGATGAGTAAAGAACTCTCCTTCCTGTATGCACCAGACGTTTTCCACACTGATGCTGCTACACTCGATCTCAGCAGGCTGCTTCTAATGCTGTCTCTTTAAGGGTAGGACTCAGCTTCCTAATGCTCTCAGGGGTCTCCAAGAGCCAAGACTGATTTTTAACATTCCGAGCTTTAAGTCCCTCTGGTTTTAAGAACTCACAAAATTTGACCCCTCTTGCTTTCAAAACCAAATGTTTTCGGGGTTTGTTTTCCCCATGCAAGCTCCCCACTGTGATAGTCTTTTTTTTTTTCTTGCCCTTCTCTATCCCCTAGGCTCCCTCTTGACTGGATGCCCAGGGCCCTTTTAGCTCCCCACCATGTCTCTGCCCATCCTACCCTTTTTGTGGTGGTCTCTTCTCTACCTTACTCATGGAATTTGTTCTGCCAGTGTTTGCATCATTTTTGGGGTTATTTTACACTTACATCAGTGTTATTTAGTTGTATCTGTGGGACCAAGGAAACTTAGGGTCCTTCTACTTGGCCATCTTCCCAGCCTCCCAATTGAGATCTTTATTTACGTTTTTAATTTCCAGTTCCAGAAGTTCTCTGTTTTCATTAGTTTTGGTAATTTTTGTAGTCTCTTCCTCTTAACCCATAGGTCCTTCGTTTATTTCTTTAAAAACAAAAATAAATTTATTTGATATTATATATTCTAACATACACATTCTTTGTGGATCAGAGTCTGTTTGTTGTTTCTGCTATGTCTTGTCCAGATACATTCCTTGTGTTTTCTAACTTTCTTTTCCTTCTTTGTGTTCTCTATTTTTTTTTTAATTATGGGCTCAAATTTCTTGGAACTTTATCTGTTGTAATTCTTTGACATCTTGGTAGCTTCCTCCAGAGGGGAGATATTTATTTTGTTTCTGCCAAGTATATGTGGGGGCTACTAGCTTGGGAGTACTTTAAATGTATTCTTGTTTGAGATTTCTCAGATTATCTAGTTAGTTTTATTCTGCAGGTTATATGAGCTCTCACTTGTGTTTGCCAAATCTTAGGAAATATTTCTTTCCTCTCTACTTGATGCCCAATCTTTGAGACAGTCAATTTTCCTTACAGTTCTTTGGAGTGAACTGTTTATTTCTAGTTCACTCTTAAGTTGAGGATGTAAAACTTTGAGATACCAACTAATAGGGTCCCCACTAAGGTTGCCCACCTTAAGCTTTTTCTACGTTTTGTTTCCTGATTCCAGACTCTTGAACCATCCTATTTTAAAGCAAATGATTCCAAGGTAAAAGCTGACTTTATTGTTTATCTCTGCATTTCTGTTGATTTTTAATCTAGGCTTCTGAACAGTCTTTATAAACAGCTTACTGGATCATTTCTCCCATTTAAGCTGTTTTTTAAAAATATTTTATCAGCATTTTTAGTTGCTTTTAGCAGGAAGGTTGATGACTTCTGTTTTACTGAAAAAGGAATTCCAGCTGTTTCATATTTTTAACATGAACTTTTTTTGCCTCTAGCTCCCCATATATACTGCACCACCTCTGCAGTCTAAATATGTTGAAGAACAGCCTGGTCGTTTACAAATGGGCTTTGCATCCATCCGCACTACAACTGGTCATTATATTGGCTGGTGCAAGGTAAGTAAGTTCTAATACTGGTTTAATGTTGGAGGTTTCTGATTTGTTCAGACAGGTGATTCTTCTGTTGCATTTGGTAATGACAGAGGTTACTCAGTGACATTCATCAGGTGAATGGGTTGATCTAGAGGCCCTAAGACAGTTTCATTCTCATCTTTAGTACCTTGTCACAGATAGCTAGAACGCTAGGCTTAGCTAGGAATGTTGACTAAAGCACCTACATGTGACCTACCAGGCATGGTGATCTCAGCATAGTCAGATAACTTACACAGGCAGTTCGAGGCTCTTACAAGAGGCCCTTGGCAGAATTTACTAAGCTGCTTATTTATCATCAGATGTCCAAGAAAGTTACTTCTACAGCATTCTATTGTTAAGTCACAAAGGCCAACCCAGTTTTAAAGGGAGTGAAATTAGATGCCACCTCTCAATATGAGTAGCAGCAAAGAATTGTGGCCATATTTAATAATATTTAACCTACTGTACCACTACTACATAGATTAAGATAGTTCAGCAAGCATTTATGTTATTTTTCATGTATAGTTGTTTGGCTACTTACAAGAAGTTCTGAAATTATTTCTCAATTGTTCCTTACTTGGCTAAGCAAAATGTTAACTAGTTGGGTTTAGCTCATAAGACCATTCTGAATATAGTCAGCTCTTGGGAAAAATAAAATTCATCTGACTTTAATACTTAGCTTTAAGTCAGCATTATCTAGCAGCAGAGTGATGGAGTAAGCTGATAAAATATTGATATTTCATTATCCTCACATCAACATAGGTGTGTTAGCATCAACATCTCTAATGTCAGTTTCATCATTCTGACCTAATAACCACACAACTTTTTCTCAGATATAACCTATCCAATTGTAAACCCTTGTTCTTTTTTGTTTCTAATCCATTCTTTTTTCAAAAAAGATTCTAATGATTTTATAAAACACTAAATGTAAATTCTGTTCATTCCAGATGATATTTAAAACATCTGATGAATACATGGTGTAATTTTTAAAAATTTGTGTCTGTCAAACAACTCTAATAGTATTAATTGTATTATACACTCTTATTAGTTTGATCTCAGAGGAAAATATATTAACTAATTAGGGTTTGAATCATGCCTCTGTTGCTATATACCAACAGCCGGGTGATTCATACTTAAGCCTCCTGAGACCTAATTTTCCATAGTGTTCTCAAATTTGTTTTCGTGAGGTAAATTGTTCCTGAAAGATCCTTAAATTGCTATTGTTACTATCACCCAATTCAAGACTAAAAGAAAGGTGAATAGGTTGAAGAAGGACACTTTGAATGCATTTCATCTCCAATGTAAATAACTTTTTCTGATTTTCCCCTAAAAACATAATCTATTCTTTAAAAATTACTTCTGAGTCAAATTGCATTCTGCATTAAACTTAGAATCTTGCAGGGCAAATTCAGTTTCTCCTTCTCTCCTTAGTGTTTTCAAATTTAGGTAGCAGTGAGCCACAGTGGTAAAAGTGAATTCCTAAACAAGCTAAGGAAAACTTCCCAAAAGAAGTGACTAGTTTTCTTCCTCAACAGCTACATGATTTTCAATCAACCAATCAATAGGTATTATAACTTCAAAGGTGAGGTTTTCTCAAGAGAGTCTTTAAAGAGAAGTAACTCAGTGACAGTTAAGTTCTGTGCCAATTTGTACAGCTTGAAACCACGATGAAGGGATGAACCTCTACATCTCTGATCATCATGAAAATATCTGAAACAAGGTTACTAATACCGAGATATCACAATAGTAATGACTTATTTCTTTACTGTGTAATATAACTACTTCTATGTTCTTTGCTTTAAAAATCGTTTTTGTTTTTATACCATGGTTTCATAGCAGCTAGTTCAGAGATAGAGACCATATATTTCAGTTATGTTTTCTGGTTTCTTCAATAGAGTACAGCATGACTATGGGTAAATCATTCTCTGCCTTCATTTTTCTTCTGATGTAATTAAGATGGTACCTATCACTCAGTAAATGAATGTAACCATATTTCTTGCATTAAAATAAATTAGTTAGAAATAGGTAAAAGAGCAAATTTGATTTAAAACTTTAATCACTTCAATGGGTTAATATAATCTTGATTTGTAGAGAATTTATATTCCTATGTAAAAATAATATAAACACTAGTGTGTGTAGGATGATTTCTATCCTGAGATAAATGTCTTATTTAGGGTTTTTTGCCATTCTAATGCACACTAAGAAAAAGGAGAGGATGAAGTACTTTCTTTAGGTTTGTTGTTACTACTTTCTTCACAAATCATTACGGTGTTGCTACCACATATTTATTAATCAGATGTTGCTTCTAAGCTGAAATAATACCTCTATCCATGATTTATTTAAATTCCATTCATTTTTCTAAGCCTTTATAAAATAAGATGATAAATCTTTGTATTTCTGCAATAAATTATCTGTGAGATGCTCTGACTACTTATAGGCATTACTTGTTTATATGAGGAAGATAGTAAACAAGTATTATCCATGTTAAACAGAATGAAAAAGTTCTCATGTGAATAAATAGGAAAGTTAGATTTAGATTTGAGTGCAATGCTGTCAATATTTTAATATTGATTAATGTGGAATATTTTATTTAATTATCAAAATCTTCAAAAATGCAGATGTCCTTTTTTTTTTCTTTTTGCTTAGGGTGTTTGTGTGTTTGTGAAAAATGGAATAATGGATACAGTACAATTTGGAAAAGGTGGGTGAGTAAACCATCCATAATTAGAAATGTTCTATTGTCTTTTTAACTTGCAAGGTTTAAATATGAGAAAAAATAAAGGTGGTAAGTTATTCATTATCATGTTTTACCAACTGAGAAGATACTCTGTATAGCACTTTATGATAACAATACCAAAGTAATAGTACCTATCATTTATTAAGCAATTACTGTATGCTAAGGCACTATGGTAAGCATTTTACACAATTTATCTAATTTAGTTTCTATACCAATTCTATGAGTGTTGGTATTATAATTATTCCCCTTTTCTTCAAGATTTTATTTATTTATTTGAGAGAGAGAGAGAGAGTGCGAGTGTGAGTGTGAGCAGAAGCAGGGGAGAGGCAGAGGGAGAGGGACAGCAGACTTCATGCTGAGCACAGAGCCCGACACGGGGCTTGATCTCACGACCCTGAGATCATGACCCAAGCGGAAACCAAGAGTCAGACACCCAACTGACTGAGCCAACCAGGTACCCCTATAATTATTCCCTTTTTACAGATAAGGAAACTGAGGTTTAGAAAGGTAAAGTAGGTTGCCAAGGTCACAAAACTAGTAAGTGGCAGTGCCTGGACTCAAACTGCGGTCTGTTTAGCTGCAAAGCCCATATTATATACTCAAAGCATAAATTAGAAACATGTCTACATTGTTATCAATTAGTTTAAATAGGTGCTATTTGCTGTTAAAATCTGTAGAATTTTGCTATCTATTGCTAGGAAACACTAATACCAATCAGTTACTCTAGAATATTTGAGCTAATGTTGGAAAGCAGTTGTATTTGATTCTTTATTTTGATAATGGTATTTGACAGTAGAAATATCTTCCTAATATTCTTGGGTTATGCCAGTTGTTAAAATAAATGTGTATGGGAGACAGAAAGATCAGCTAAAATTTTATTTTTTTTATTTTTATTTTTAAAGTTTTATTTATTTGAGAGAGAGAGAGAAATGAGAGAGAGAGAGCATGAGAGGGGGAGGGTCAGAGGGAGAAGCAGACTCCCCGCTGAGCAGAGAGCCCGATGTGGGACTTGATCCCGGGACTCCAGGATCATGACCTGAGCTGAAGGCAGACGCTTAACCGACTGAGCCACCCAGGCGCCCCTCAGCTAAAATTTTAAATGTCTCCATGATGTTGATGACCTGTAAATGTATTATCATTACTTAGGTTTGTAGGAATTAATTCCAAATTGTATTCCTCATCAATCTTGAGGAATATGATTAAATAAGTGATTGCCATTAAATAATTAACGGTGATAGAAGAGTCTTTTTTGGGGGGTTGTCTGGAAACAGAAATAATTTAAATATATAAAAAGCCAAGAAATCTAGACTTGTGCCCGCTCGTCATCTTCTTTTGGTCTAGGCTCACTTCTCCTCCTGATCATTGGTTTTAACCAAGAGTAATGGCTGCTCTGGGTATTGGGGAGTGATGGCAAGCAGGGCCTACAAGCTACATGTATCCCTTGTCAATTATTCAAAGTTCCTTAATAAAGTATTCCTATTCCTACTGGATCCTATCAAAGTTTGAACAGGTAAGTCCAGAAGCATTTCTATTAGAGAGATAAATACATACACAGTCAAGCATTTATTTTATAGTAATCCAAGCTAAGGTGTGAACTCTAGCATCATATTTCATTGAAGAGTAATTGCCTGTATTAAGAAAACAATTATTAAATCAGCTATGGAAGGAAGATTTTAATTTTGTAGCAAGTAACTATTTTAACTAGCTTTTTCATTCGCTGCTCAAATCATTATTTTTGTAGCTTTTTTTGAGGAGTGTTTAAACCATCTTCTATCTTAGCAAATCTCTTTAGCATTTCTGCATCATATATAGAATGCCTAATTTTAGTAAGTCATTTATATTAATTTTTAACTTATTTCTTAAAAGATGCATATATCTATCTGAAGAATCCACCTCGAGATTTTCTTCCAAAACTTGGAGTGATTACAGTTTCAGGATTGGCAGGCTTGGTTTCAGCAAGAAAAGGTAGGGTTTAAAAAAATACATTTTTTTTCTTTCAATGCCATTGTATTCTGAATTTTACTATCATGGGAAAACCTCATATCCTTTATTGAATATTGTTAGGATAGGGTACTATGAAGATTTTTAGATTCTGTATTACAGCATGTTTACTTTTATAAACACTGTGCTTTAAAAAATAGAGTGATTTCGAGATGTTTAACATCATTAGTTATTAGGTAAATGCAAATGAAAATCACAGTGACATATTAGTACACACGTATTAGAATATCTAAAATTAAAAAGACTGACCATACCAAGTATAGTCAAGAATGTAGAGCAATTGAAACTCTCATACACTGCTGGTGGGAGTACAAAATGGTACAGCCATTCTAGAAAACGATTTGACAGTTTCTCTTATAAAGTTAAAAATGCTCTTATCATGAGACCAAGTAATCGCACTCCTGGATATTTACCCTGGAAAAATGAAAAATCTGTACATAAATGTTTATAGTAACTCTGTAATTACCAAAAGCTGGAAACAACCTAAATGTCTTTCAGGAGTAAATTAAACTGTGGCACATCCAAACAAAGGAATTATACTCACGAATAAAAGGAATAAACCATTGACACATGCAACAATCTTGATAAATCTGACATAAAGAAGCCAGTCTAAAAGAGTTATATATTCTGTGATTCTAGTCATATAACTTTCTCAAAAAGACAAAACTATAGTAACAAAAAAAAAAAACCATGTCAGTAGTTACCAGGAGTTAAGAGTGGGAAGGTGTGACTATAAGGAGGTAACATAAGTTTTTTTTTTTTTTTTTTTAACAGTGATAGAACTCTTCCATATCCTGATTGTACTGGTGGTTACAGGATTCTATACGTGTATTATAATTGGTAGAACTATAGATCAATTTTCTGTATGATATTTAAAATAAAATTTAAAAATATACAGCTATTATTAAAATTATAATTTATCATTTCGTCATCTTTTAGATAACTTTATTTTTTAAAAGATTTTTTAAATTTAAATTCCAGGTAGTTAACATATAGTATAATATTAGTTTCAGGTGTACAATTTAGTGATTCAACAGTTTCATACAACACCCAGTGCTCAGTACAACAAATGCAGTTCTTAATCCCCATCATCTATTTAATCCATCTCCCCACTCGCCTCCCCTCTGGTAACCATCAGTTTGTTCTCTATAGTTAAGAGGCTGTTTCTTGATTTGACACTGTCTCTTTTTTCCCCTTTGCTCATTTGTTTTGATTCTTAAATTCCACATATGAGTAAAATCACATGGTGTTTGTCTATCTCTAACTTACTTCACTGAGCATAATACTCTCTAGTTCCATCCATGTTCTTGCAAATGGCAAGATTTCATTTTTTTTAAGGTTGAGTCATACTCTGTTTTATATATATATATCTCACATCTTTATGTATTATCAGTTGATGGATACTTGAACTGTTTCCATAATTTGGCTACTGTAGATAATGCTGCTATAACATTGGGATGCATGTATCCCTGTGAATTACTATTTTTGTATTTCTTGGGTAAATTCCTAGAAGTAGAATTGTTGGATCGTAGGGTAATTCTATTTTTAACTATTTGAGGAAATTCTGTACTGCTTTCCAAAAGGCTGCACCTATTTCCATTACCACCAACAGTGCAAGAGGGTTCCTCTTTCTCCACATCCTCACTAACACCTGTTGTTTCTTATGTTATTAATTTTAGCCATTCTGAAAGGTGTGGTAGTTTTGATTTGTATTCCCCTAATGATGAGTGCTGTTGAGCATCTGTTGAAGTGTCTGTTGGCCATCTGTATATCTTCATGGAAAAATATCTATTCATGTCTTCTGCCCACTTTTTAATTGGATTATTTGTTTACTGAGTGTTGAGTTTTATAAGTTCTTTATATATTTTGGATAATAACCCTTTATCAGATATGTCATTTGCAGATATCTTCTCCCATCCCATAGGTTGCCTTTCAGTTTTGTTGATTGTTTCCCTCACTGTGCAGAAGCTTTTTATTTTGATGAAGTCCTAATAGTTTATTTTTGCCATTGTTTCCCTTGCCTGGGGAGACATATCTAGAAAGAAGTTTCTATGGCCAGTGTCAGAGAAGTTACTGCCTGTATTCTCTTCTAGGATTTTCATGGTTTCCTGTCTCACAATTAGGTCTTTAATCCATTTACAATTTATATTTGTGTATGGTGTAAGAAAGTGGTCCAGTTTCATTCTCTTGCATGTTGCTGTCCAGTTTTCCCAACACCATTTGTTGAAAACACTGTCTTTTTTTCTACTGGATATTCGTTCCTTCTTTATTGAATATTAATTGACCAAATAGTTGTAGGTTCATTTCTGTTCACTTCCATTGATCTGTGTATCTGATTTTGTGTCAGTACTGTGTTGATCACTGCAGCTTTATAACTTGAAGTCCGGAACTGTGAGGCCTCCAGCTTTGCTTTGCTTTTTTTGACTGCTTTGGATATTTAGGGTCTTTTGTGGTTCCGTGCAAATTTTAAGATGTTTTGTTCTAGCTCTGAAAAATGCTGTTGGCGTTTTGATAGGAATTGCATTAAATATGTAGATTGCTTTGGATAGTATGGACATTTTAACAATATTTGTTCTTTCAGTCCATGAGCATGGAATGTCTTTCTATTTCCTTCTTTCATCTTTAATTTCTCTCGTCAGTGTTTTATAGTTTTCAGAGTAAAGGTTTTTCACCTCTTTAATTAGATTTATTCTTAGGTATCTTATTTTTTTAATTTTTTTAATTTAAATTCAATTAAGTAACATATAGTGTATTGTTAGTTTCAGAGGTAGAGTTCAGTGATTCATCAGTCTTACATAATGCCCAGTGCTCATTCTATCACATGCCCTCCTTAATGTCCATCACCCAGTTACCCCAACCCCCACCCTCCTCCAGCAACCTTCAGTTTATTTCCTATGATTAAGAGTCTCTTATGGTTTGTCTCCCTCTCTGATTTCGTCTTGTTTTATTTTTCCCTTCTTTCCCCTATGGTCCTCTGTTTTGTTTCTTAAATTCCACATACCAGTGAGATCATATGATAATTGTCTTTCTCTGATTGACTTATTTAGTTTAGCATAATACCCTCTGGTTCCATCCACGTCATTGCAAATGGCAAGATTTCGTTTCTTTTTTGATGACTGAGTAGTACTCCATTGTATATATATACCACCTCTTCTTTATCCATTCAGCTGTTGATGGACATCTGGGCTCTTTCCATAGTTTGGCTGTTGTGGACATTGCTGCTATGAACATTGGGGTGTAGGTGCCCCTTCAGATCACTACATTTGTATCTTTGTGGTAGATAACTAGTAGTGCAATTGCTAGGTCATAGGGTAGCTCTATTTTCAACTTTTTGAGGAACCTCCATAGTGTTTTCCAGAGTGGCTGCACCAGCTTGCATTCCCACGAACAGTGTAAGAGGGTTCCCCTTTCTCCACACCCTCACCATATCTGTTGTTTCCTGAGTTGTTCATTTAGCCATTCCAACTGGTGTGCAGTGGTATCTCATTGTGGTTTTGATTTGTATTTCCCCAATGCCGAGTCATATTGAGCATTTTTTCATGATGACAGGATACACTATGTGGAAAACCCAAAAGACCCTAACCCAAAATTGCTAGAACTCATACAGGAATTCAGCAGAGTGGCAGAATATAAAATCAACGCACAGAAATCAGTTGCATTTCTATACACTAACAATGAGACAGAAGAAAGAGAAATTAAGGAGTCGATCCCATTTATAATTGCACCAAAAACTATATGATACCTAGGAATAAACCTAACTAAAGAGGCAAAGGATCTGTACTCAAAAACCTATAGAACACTCATGAAAGAAATTGAGGAAGACACAAAGAAACAGAAAAATGTTCCATTCTCATGGATTGGAAGAGCAAATACTGTTAAAAATACTGTTAAAATGTCTATGTTACCTCAAGCAGTCAATACATTCAATGCAATCCCTATCAAAATACTATCAACTTTTTTTCACAGAGCTGGAACAAATAATCCTAAAATTTGTATGGAACCAGAAATGACCCCAAATAGCCACAGGAATGTTGAAAAAGAAAACTAAAGCTGGTGGCGTCAGATTTCCAGACTTCAAGCTCTATTACAAAGCTGTAATCATCAAGACAATATGTAATCATCAAGACAGTATGATACTGGCACAAAAACAGACACATAGATCAATGGGACAGAATAGAGAACCCAGAAATGGACCCTCAACTATATGACGAACTAATCTTTGACAAAACAGGAAAGAATATCCAGTGGAAAAAGAACAGTCTCTTCAATAAATGTGTTGGGAAAATTGGACAGCCACATTTAGAAGAATGAAACTGGACCATTTTCTTACACCATACACAAAAATGAACTCAAAATGGATGAAAGACTTAAATGTGAGACGGGAATCCATCAAAATCCTTGAGGAGAACACCAGCAACAACCTCTTTGACCTTGGCTGCAAGAACTTCTTGCTGGACACATCTCCAAAGGCAAGGGAAACAAAGGCAAAAATGAACTGTTGTTACTTCATTAAGATAAAAAGCTTTTGCACAGCAAAGGAAACAGTCGACAAAACCAAAAGACAACTCACAGAATGGGAGAAGATATTTGCAAATGTCTTATCAGTTAAAGGGCTAGTATCCATAATCTATAAAGAGTTTATCAAACTCAACACCGAAAGAATAATTCAAGCAAAAATGGGCAGAAGACATGAACAGGCATTTCTCCAAACAGGACATACAAATGGCCATCAGATACATGAAAAAATATTCCTAGTTATCTTACTGTCTTTGGAGCAGTTGTAAATAGGATTTATTCCTTAATTTCTCTTTCTGCTGTGTTGTTATTGGTGCAGATGCACAGATTTTTGTATATTGATTTTGTACCTGCGACTTTACTAAAAAAACAGTTATAACAGTTTTTTGGTGGAGGCTTTCAGGTTTTCTATATATATATTACCATGTCATCTGCAAATAGTGTAAGTTTTACTTCTTGCCGATTTGGATGCCTTCTATTTCTTTTTGCTGTCTGATTGGTGTGGCTAAGACTTCCTGTACTATGTTTAAAAACAGTGGTGAGAGTTGACGTCACTGTCTTATTCCTGACCATAGAGGCAAAGCTCAAAGTTATTGCCATTTAGGATGCTATTAGCTATGGTTTTTTTTATATGTGGCCGTTATTATGTTGAGGTATATTCCCTCAAACCCTACTTTGTTGAGGGTTTTTGTCATGAATGGAGGTGCTATTTTGTCAAATGTTTTTTCTGCATGTTTTGAAAGGTTCTTATCCTTTCTTTTATTAACATTTATTGATGCGGTGTATCCTGTTGTTTGATTTGTAAATATCGATCCACCCTTCCAACCCAGAAATAAATCCCACTTCATTGCAGTGACTGATTTCTTTAATATATTTTTGGATTTGGTTTGCTAACATTTTATTGAGAATTTTTGCATCCATGTTCATGAGGGATATTGGCCTGTAATTCTCTTTTTACTGGGGTCTTTATCTGGTTTTGATATCAAGGTAATGCTGGCCTCATAGAATGAATTTTTAGGTTTTCCTTCCTTTTCTATTTTTTGGAGTAGTTTGAGAATAGGTATTAACTCTTCTTTAAGTGTTTGGTAGAATTTGCCCATGAAGTCATCTGGCCCTCAACCTGTTTGCTGGGAGTTTTTTGATTACTGATTCAATTTCTTTACAGGTTATTGGTCTGTTCAAGTTTTCTGTTTCTTCCTGTTTCCGTTTTGGTAGTTTATATGTTTCTACACGTTTATCCATTTCTTCCATGTAGTTCAATTTGTTGGCATAAAGATTTTCATAATATTTTCTTATAGTGTTTTGTATGTCTGTGGCGTTGGTTGTTATTTCTCCTTTCTCATTTATGATTTTATTCATTTGGGTTCTTCCCTTTTTCTTTTTCATAAGTCTGGTTAGAGGTTTATCAGTTTTACTAATTTTTTCAAAGAACCAGTTCCTGGTTTCCTTGATCTGTTCTATTGTTTTTTTTTTTTTTTTAGTTTAAGTATCATTTATTTTTTCTCTAATCTTTATTATTTCCTTGCTTCTGCTCATTTTAGGTGTTGTTCTTTTTGTAGCTCCTCCTTTGTGTAAGGTTAGGTTTTTTATCTGAGGTTTTTCTTGCTTCTTTAGGTAGGCCTGTATTCCTATGTCCTTCCCTCTTAGGACTGCTTTTGCTGTATACCAAGGTTTTGGACCATTGGTTTTCATTTTCATTGTTTCTGTTATATTTTTAAATTTCTTTTTTAATTTCCCCATTGGCTCATTCATTGTTTTGCAGCATATTGTTTAACTTCTACGTATTTGTGGTCATTCCAAATTTTTTCTTTTGGTTGCCTTCTACTTTCACAGTGGTCAGAAAAGGTGCATGGGATGAGTTCAATCTTTCGATATTTTTGAGGCCCGTTTTGTAACACAGTATGTGATCTATTGTGGAAAATGTTCCATGTGCACTTGAAAAGAATGTATATTATGCTGTTTTAGGATGGAATGATCTGAATATATCTGTTAAGTCCACCTGGTCCAGTGTGTCATTCAAAGCCATTGTATCCTTGTTGTTTATATGTTTAGATGGGCTCTGTCCATTGATGTAAATGGGGTGTTAAAATCCCGTAATATTATTGTGTTATTGTCAATTAGTTCTTTTATGTTTGTTACTGTTTTATATATTTGGGTGCTCCCATGTTGGGTGCATAATTATTTAAGATTGTTTCATCTTCTTTTTAGATTGTCCCCTTTATTATTATATAGTGACCTTCTTACAGTCTTTGTTTTGAAGTCTAATATTGCTACTCTGGTTTTCTTTTGGTATCCATTTGCATGATAAATGTTTCTCCATCTGCTCATTTTCAATCTGCAGTTGTCTTTAGGTTTAAAATGAGTCGTTGTAGGCAGCATATAGATGGGTCTTCTTTTTAAATCCATTCTGACACCCTATGTGTTTGGATTATAGCATTTATTCCATTTACATTCAAAGCAATTACTGATAGATACGTCTTTATTGCCATTTTATTACTTGTTTTGTCTTTGTTTACGGAGATTTTTTCTGATCCTTTCTTGTTTTTGTCACGTTTGGTCTCCTTTCCACTCAGAGTCCCCTTTAATATTTCTTGCAGAGCTGGTTTAATGGTCAGGAACTCTTTTAGTTTTTGTCTTGGAAAGTCTATCTCTTCTTCTATTCTGATAGCCTTGCTGGATAGAGTATTCTTGGTTTCACGTTTTTCCCATTTAGCACTTTGAATATGTTATGCCACTCTCTTCTGGCTTGCAAAGTCTCCATTGAGAAATCTTGAACCAGCCTTATGGGTTTTCCCTTGTAAGTTAAGGACTTCTTTTCTCTTGCTGCTTTCAAGATTATCTTCTTTATCACTATATTTTGCAGTTTTAATTACAATATGTCTTGGTGTAGGCCTGCTTCTATTGATTTTGATGGGAATTCTCTGTGCCTCCTGGTTCTGGTTGTCTGTTTCCTTTCCCAGATTTGGGATGTTTTCGGCTATTATTTCTTCAAATAAACTTTCTGCCCCCTTTTCTCTCCATTTTCTGGGACTTATAATACGAATGTTATTACATTTGATGGAGTCACTGAGTACCCCTACTCTATTCTTTCTCTTTTGTTCAGCTTCATTAATTTTCATTACTTTGTCTTTGAGGTCACTAATTCATTCCTCTACTTCTTCCAGCCTGTTCATTGCATCAAGCTTGTTTCCAATCTCATCTATTGCACTTTTCATCTCTGATCAATTCTTTGTTAACTCTTTTATCTCTGTGATAATTTCTTACCTGTATTTTCTATTATTTTCTCAAGCCCAGTGAATATCCTTATGATTGTTGCTATAAATTCTACATCAAGCCTGTTACTTATATCTGTTTTTGCTTAGATCTCTGCCATGGACTTATTTTGTTCTTGCATTTGGGATCATTTCTTCCATCTTTGCATTTTGTCTAAGTCTCTGCTTTTTTTCTCTATGTTCAAAAAGCTGACCATGGGGTACCTGGGTGGCTCAGTTGCTTAAGTGTCTGACTCTTGATTTCAGCTCAGGTCATGATCTCAGCTCCGTGCTCAGTGGGGAGAGTATTCTCTCTCTCCCTCTCCCTCTGCCCCTTCCCCCTCTCACATTTGTTCTCTCTCTCAAAAAAATAAATTAAAAAAAAGAAAAAAAAAAGCCAGCCATTCTCCTACTCCTGAGAGTAATGGCCTTATAAGGAATAGGCCATGTAGTTCCCATGGCCTGGCCCTTTAGGGTGTATCTCCAGTATGTGCTGCGTGTACTCTGCTCTTGTGTTTTGGCTGCTCTGTCCTTTAGGCCAGTCATGTGCAGTGGCTCTTTGGCTGCTCTTAGAGGTTTGGTCCCTGGCCTGAATATGGCAAGTTTAAATTAGGTGTGCTCTGGTATGCTTGTGAAATGAGACCTGTCACCACCTCCACCAGAACTGAGGCCCTGTAGAACTCATCGGTTGGTAGATGTGGTGTGGGTAGGGGGTTTCTGCCGGTCTTCTGGGGGAGGGTCCCACCATGGTGGGACTGAGGCAAGCATGTCTGGAAAGGACAGCTTCACCAGCGTGCAGGGGGTAGGGCTTGGTGTATATAAGTTAGGCAAGTAGTGTTGGTGCTGCACTACTTCCTGCCAGTAGCTGTGTATTTACGCTGAAAGGCAGAGGATGAAAATGGTGCTGGCCAGCTCCTTTGTTCCTGGAGTGGTATCTATCTGAATGTTGCCTCTCAGGGATGCACTCTGAGAAGTGCAAATAATCTCCCCACTCTGTGCCCCAGGCCCTCTTCAGATCACTGTTTCCACACTTTCTGCCCCCTGGGTTGTTTACCTGCCTTCTCTCCGGGAGCTGGACAGTATCCTCCAGACTATCCCAGCCAAGCCTGCTGATCTTTAAATCTCCAGGTGTTAAGCCCTACTGGTTGATAGAACTCACAAAATTCAGTCCCTCTCATTCTCCAAGCCATTGGCTTTGGGGAAGCCTTCTTGTCCATTTCCCTGTGTGTTCCTTTCTGTCTCACCCTTCTCTAGACACGGCTCCCTCTCCTCTGCAGCAGCTAGGATCTATTTCTCCCCTAAACCACATCCCCACACTTCCTACCTTCTTTGATATGGCCTTTTCTTTCCCTTTAATTGTGGAGGTTGCTCTGCCAGTCTTCAGGTCAATTTCTGGGGTATTTAGGATTATTTAATAGTTATCTATTTGTGTTCATGGGATAAGGCAAGCCTAGCGTCTTCCTACTCTACCACCATCTTCCTTTACTCCTTTTTAAAAAAGATTTTCAAGGGTGCCTGGGTGGCTCAGTTGGTTAAGCATCTGCCTTTGGCTTACATCATGATCCTGGGATCCTGGGATTGAGCCCTGTGTCAGGCTCCATGCTCAGCGGGGAGTCTGCTGCTCTCTCTCCCGCTGCCCCTCCCCACTGCTCATGCTCTCTCTCTCTCAAATAAATAAATAAAATCTTTAAATAAAAGAAAAAAATATATAAACATTTTCAGAGTCTCTAGGTATCAAAAAAAAAAAAGACCTTGGGAATTTTATGTTAATGTTAAACTGTATGCTAACCACTGAAACTTGTTTTCTCTGCTTTCTGATGACCATTCATATTCTGGGGCTATATTAAGGATTTGAGATAGAGATGCTGGTATCAGAAAAATATTTTATTCTCTCATCATCTCATCCTGACCAAGGTTGCTAGAACCGACATCAGCCACCTCAGAATGGAATTTGCGAAAGTAGACAACTCATTACTCTCATTCAGCACATGAGGCTTGATATGCTTGATTTCTTTTTTCTCTCTTTTTACCCTGTATCTCTACGAACTTTGTCATTCCTTCTCACTCTACCACTTTTGTAGAGGGTCCCCAAGACTACCCGCGTGTTTGATGGTTAAGTAGGACGACTTAGAAGACTCAACCTATAGTCATAGGCCTTATTACTGTGAAAGATTGCAAAGTAAAATAAGAAAAGGGAAAAGGCAAATGGGGCAAAGTTTGTAAGAAACCAGGTACAAGCTTCTAAGGATCTTCTTCCAGTGGAGTCATATAAGATGTACTTAATTCCTCCACTAATGAATTATGATAATACATGTAAGATGCTGTCAGCCAAGGAAGCTCATTAGACACTGAGCAGTCAAGGTTATTACTAGCAGCTGATCACATAAACACACTCTCTCTAGCATGTCCAGAATTCCAGACTAGAAGGAAAGTAGTTGCTCAGCATAAACCATATTATTTCAACAGTTTAAGCACAATGCTTCACTCTTATCATTCAGAGAATGTTTTCTATCATTGTATGGAACTGTTTACCAGAGAAGTCCCCAGATGCCAACCAAGAGCGAACCTTGCAAGCAGGACTTTCTAATAATAGCAGTCTTGAGATACTATGTGAACTCTTTTCTGCACACTATTATATAACTGTCTTTCATAAATACATGGCGAATTTTGTATTTTCCCATCTTCTACCTCTGAGTATGGAAATTCTTCTCAGTAGGCATTACTGCCTCTCTTCCTCACTGAAGTCCTTACTAAACTGGTACAGTTCTCTGGTTAGTAGCCATTTTGGTTATCTTCCATTCATCTTCTATCCACAACTCAGTTGCCAATCATTGTTCCCAAACTAAATTACATGTGTTTCAAAGTCACAGCTCTTACTGGAATCAAATATCAGATACCTTATGGTTGGTTTGCCCAGCTTTAGTCCTTAAAGTAGTCTCACCTCAAGTATACCCAATCAGATACAAAACCTTTGTGAATTATAAGAACATTTCAACATTCTAACTCTAGCCCATATATCTCATCCCAATAGATCTAACACTCTCCCTATAGCTAATATTAATGGGTACTGATACCCATTTTTAATTCTAATACTGTGAGCAACTTTCACTTGGATACATATTATAATATAAATTACTTATTAGGAAAAAAATTGAAAACCAAGATCACTCTATGTAGCATATAAGACTCAAAGAAGAACATACTAATCAATTTTCAGTAAGAAACTCATAATCCACTTGCAAAAGAATATGTTTCTTAGGTCATTCACATTGTTTCTCAATGTCAGAGCTAGAATAATCTAACCCACTGTTTTTCAAATAGAGATCTCGACCTATTATTAGGTAATGAAATAAGCATAGTGAATGAATAAGCATGAATCTCAGGAGACATTTTATTAGAAAAATAAAATAGAGGAGAACAACAAATATCAGAGTGTTTTGTACTTAGTATGGGTAAATAGTGTGAAAGTTTTCTTTCCATGGAGTGTGTGTGTGTCTGTGTAAGATAGGTCATAGGTCATATTGTAGAATTTATTCTGAGTCATGGTCAAAAAATGTTTGAAAGCTGTTGATTTAGTCTAACCCCATTAGCTACATATAGAGGTCCAGAGAAGGGAAATCACTCAATGATTTCATAGTACATAACTTGTTAGTGGCTGTGTCTAGAGTCCTTTCCTACTTATGGGAGTAGGGTTATTGAATCCAAATGAAATTTATATTTTGTTAGACTGCCCTTCATAGCAAGTAAAGAGAAGATGAATGTAAGTCTTTTTTTTTTTTAATATTTAAAATGACACATCAAGGAAAAAAAAAATGCTACTTTCCAAGGTTAGAAGCAGCACAATTAGGGGAATTTGGCTGAGTCAAGGAAACTTGCATTAAGAGATGTTAGGTCAGTAAAATCAAGAATCAAACTATAGATACTAGAATAATAGTGAGCAGGACCTGAGTAAAGGAGCAACTTAAGACATGTTTTTTTTTTCTAACTTATGTTTTAACAGATATAGACCCTCTTTCACAGAACCACGCAAACTAGTCTAAAACCAAAGGAAAGCTAAATTAGAGGTTGAAGCAGCCTACCTACCCACCTCTACCAAGCTCAGTCTCGTAGACTGTAGGCCTCCTTACGAATAGGTAAACCAGACACAGAAATAGCTCTTCTTTCTATCTTTTTATCTTTCATTAACATTGCCTGCAAACATCCCCAGTTATTTTTCACCTTAGTCTTTACTGATATGAACCAGTGGTCTGTTGGAACTAAGCTAGGCTATATGAAGTTACTAGTGACATTGTATTTGGAAGATTTTTTTTTAAGGATTTTGCTGTAAAAAAAAAAAAAAAGTTTGGGGGCGCCTGGTTAGCTCAGTCGGTTAAGTGTCTGACTCTTTATTTTGGGTCAGGTCATGATCTCAGGGTTGTAGGATTGAGCCCTGTATGGGCGGGGTGGGGAGAGGGAGGTGGAGTCTGCTTCTCTCCTTTTCCTTCTGTCCCTCCCCTTGCTTGTACTCTCTCTCTTTTTCTCTCTAAAATAAATAAATCTTTAAAAAGTTTGAAAATGTCTCTTAGTTTGGGCACTTTTGGAAATGAATACATTATCTCAGGTTACCTGCAGTTATTAAATTATTACTTCTGTATTTTAAATCAGTGACATGAAGGAGTTATATACCTTTTAAAGTCCTTAACTGATTAGTTAGTTGAATCTTTCATGTTCCTAAGGACTTAATCAAAACAGGATATGTAAAGAGAGTCCATATCACTTTAACATGGTGTCACAAGTATAGTAGTTGATCAATTCTTTATATTACCATGCCCTATTAGATACTTGAAAAAAAAAAATGTGCTTACAACTTTGAGTTTCTTAGGCCATGAAAAAAAATACCTAGTTTTAAAAAAGAAAATCATCAACTCCCTTTGTGTAGCTAATTATCAGTTTTAAATTGAGAATACTTTTCTAAAATTGGACATGACAACTAAGAGGTATTAGTTGAATTGTGATCCTTAAGGATTTTTTAGCTACCATTTTGATTAGTATTATTACCTAAAGAATAAATTGATGTAGGTTAATGACTTGAAAGGGAATAAAGAGGACATTAAAGTTACAAAAACATCGTCTCTGCTAGCATCTGTTTGGAGTTTAATAGTTTGTTTGAATTTCATAGGTTCTAGGTTTAAGAAAATTGCTTATCCACTGGGACTGGCCACTTTAGGAGCAACTGTTTGCTACCCAGTTCAGTCAGTAATAATTGCAAAGGTAAGTTCCTTTTAAGTGATAGCTACATTTCAGTATTTGTTTAATCTCTTAGTGTGACAATATTTAAATGTCCTAAGTATCTGCAACATTTAATTTCCAGAGAAATAAAGTTAGCATCAACTCTTACTTTGGCAAAATCACATTACATTTCAGCATGGTAAATTCCATTCTTAATTACATAATCATCACAGATAGGATAAATTTTTTGAAATATAATTCAAAAATATAAATGCTGCTTTGAGGATTGGGTTCAGAGACACAGAATTAGAATTTATGGGGAGAAATACCACTCCATTGCTGAGCTATGTGAAATTCAATTTTTAATTAACAGAAAATTATACCTGCTGGATGCTGTCAGTTCATCAGATTAGTATAAGAATCAGCAAATTGGTAGATAACAGAGGCTTCTGAAGGTAAAAAAAAATCATATATACAAATTCAATTTTGATACCACCTAGAACTAAGTAACATTTTCCATGAGTCCATATTATAGCTGTTTTGTCATTTTCTTATGAGCTTACCTACAAATCCAAACATTCTCTTAATGATTTGAACAGTTTGTGCCAGTATTTTACTTTTAATACATATTCAGATTGAGAAGGAAAGCTTTGGGTAATGCAGTATTTTCTTCCTTTCCTTCTTTTCTTAATTACCAACACTTAACATTTCCCCCTCACACTTGAAGCACTGTGTAGTGTTACCAGAAGAATTTTCTGTACTTGTATTCTCATTACTACATCTCCCTAATTATTGATGTAGATAAAACTGCCTACTCAGTATTTTAAGAATGACAAGGATATAGTGCCCTATGTAGTTTGTAATTTGATGAAGCTATAAAAGTTTATAGCAAAGAGAGCATTATTCATTAAATCTAGTTGAGACACTTGGTCCAAAATGATCAACTTATTTTTTATAAATCTTTCCTAAGAATTTATATAGGAATTAGCCACTTCAATTCATATCATATTCATGCTGAAAGAAACTTCTGAGTTTATTACATTCAACTTCCTCATTTTCTCGTTTACTGATAAGAAAACTGTGGCCCAGAGAAGTTTCACAGTGACTGATTTTGTCCAGGGTTGTCTTCTGTTTCCCTGTCCATTTCTCTTCTCAATATCTAATGCTGCCACTGAATCTTTTTGTTTGTTTAGAGTTAAATAAAATTTGTAACTATTCATCCTTAAATAATTTAAGCATTATAGAAAAGTATAGGAAAAAAAAACAGTTAACCATCTGGAATTCTTTCATCCAGAAAAATATCAGTGTTAACATTTGGTAGAATGTTGTCTAGACATTTCTTTATGCATATATAGAGGTAGAAAGATAGATGGGTGAATAGGCAGATACAGTTTCATAATAACAGGATAATATTATAGTATACATCTTATTTTTAATTTTAAGAATAAAGTATTAAACTTAATTTTACTCTAACAGAAGGAAAATAAAAACAGAAGAATTCCTGAACTTCAAATAAAAATTTCTGTGATAAAAGAGTTATAAATGTGCTTTCCTGAAAGTTTTTCTATGGTTAAATGCTGTTACTGAAATTCCTAGAGTTGAGACCCTTGCTTTTCCTTTGACTGGCATATAACAATGCCATGTGTAATATCTGCTGGATTCTAACATATATATATATATATATATAACATAGATTCTTAACCTGAGATCCATGATAGACTTAGGAGTGACTCCACCACCCGAAACTATGAAAAATTTTATATATACAATAGATACCTTCTAATTTGGTATTGTTGGGACCAGTAGTTAATAATTAATTAAAAATGTTAAAGTGGAAAGTTTTTAAAAGTCACAAATATGGACCTTATTTCAAATTATAAATGTGTGTCCATTTTTCTCTCTTTTGAAGTAGGTATTTTCTATGAGTATGGGTCTCCTAGTTGAAGATCATAGCATCTTTCTTACAGTTAGCCATATCTGTAGTATGTCTTCTACTGTTTTCAGTTTAGATTGCCTTTAAATAGAATGAACACTTAAAAACATTTTTAAAATAATATGAGTGCAGAATCCTCTTAAATTGTTATTATTTCTCCCAGCCTTTAACAGTTGACTTGCCCACCTCTAATTTAACAGTAGTTTGGTAAATCATTTTTTAGTCTTTACAAAGCATTTAACTTAATTTTCCTGTAGACAACAATTCTCTTCACACTCATATTTCATCCTATTATGTTACATTTATTTTTTTTAATTATAGTAAAACTGATATAGAGACTTAGAAATAAATACAACTGATTCTTGGTAAGTGCACAAATCACTTCTGAAAGACAGTACTTAGATATATTTGAGAGAACCTGCTATCGATGAATATTCAGCATTCTGTGAACATCATTTATTATACATTTTTAAGACACCTTTACTTAATCAGACAAGTCTCTTAAAAGGATATCAAATGAGAGCTCTTCTGCTATATGGGTAGTTTCTTAAGGAAAGGGCCCGTACCTTTCAGGAGATTCTCCAAGAGGTCTATGACATAAAAAAAATCACAAAATGGTAGTCTAGAAGGCTCTTTGAAAAATAAGTCACACTCCAGTTATTCACCATTTCGGAAATATACTTCAAGATAGGATTACTTTTTGCTTTTTATGGTTTTCTTCACACTGTTTTCATTATTAACTTTAATAAAGAGTATCAAGTAATCTGTCTTTGAAACCTATAAAATACCTAGGAATAAACTTATCAAATAATATTCTAAGATCTATTTATTAAAAACTATTAAACTATAGTAGGAAGGGAAAAATGAAGGGGGGGAATTGGAGGGGGAGACAAACCATGAGAGACTATGGACTCTGAGAAACAAACTGAGGGTTCTAGAGGGGAGGGGGGTGGGGGGATGGGTTAGCCTGGTGATGGGTATTAAAGAGGGCACGTATTGAATGGAGCCCTGGGTGTTATATGCAAACAATGAATCATGGAACACTACATCAAAAACTAATGATGTAATGTATGGTGATTAACATAACATAACAAAATAAAATTTAAAAAAGAAAAAAACTATTAAACTTTAGTGAAAGGCATTTTTAAAAAATTTGAATACATTTAGAGATATATCTTGTTTCTAGATGAAAGGACTGAATATTGGAATATAGCATATGTTCCCAAATTTAGAAGTTTAATTTAGTTCTTACAGAATTCCTCGATTTGTAGGGAGTATGACATTCATTCAACCAGTATTTGTTGTCCATTTACCATGTATTGGTAACTATGCTAGCATAGACAATAAAATAGACCAAAAAAAAAAAAAGAGAGAGAGAGAGAGAATATCCAAAAACAAATATATCAAGTATGTCTTTGTATATATTGTGGGGTAAGGGGAGGGTATTGTAAAGGTGGCATTTCAGATCAGCGTGTAAACAAAGAATGGATTGGGGTGCCTGGGTGGCTCAGATGGTTAAGCGTCTGCCTTCGGCTCAGGTCATGATCCCAGGGTCCTGGGATCGAGCCCCACATCGGGCTCCCTGCTCAGCGGGGAGCCTGCTTCTCCCTCTCCCTCTCCCACTCCCCCTGCTCATGCTCTCTCTCTCTGTATCTCTATGTCTCAAATGAATAAATTTTAAAAAAATCTTAAAAAAAAAAGAAAGAAAGAATGGATTGGTTATTCCAGACATGTGTTGGAATAATTGGCTTTTTGGAAAAAAATCTTAGACCTTGCAAAAATAAATTTCAGGTGGACTAAAGATCTAATCATAAAATATAATACTATAAAAATATTAGAAGAAAGAAGATAAATACCTCTGTAATGTTGAGATAGGAAAGGCACTCTTAAGCAAAACACAATCCAGAAACCATCAAAAAAATTAATGTATTTTACTACATCAAAATAAATACATTTCTTCTGATCACAATATAACATTTACAAAGTTAATGGGTAAATTAAAACTGGGAAAACTATTTGCAACATCTATAACAAAGGACTAAATAATGGCCTTCCTATAAATGGATAGAAAAAAGGTAAAGGCTCTCTAAGAAAATGAAGAAAGTAAACAAACAAGCAATCCACAAAATAAGAAACATAAATGGCCTAATATGAAGGATGCTTAACTTTATCAGCAATCAAATAAATGCAAATTTAAAGATCATTTAGATATTGGCTTTTAGTCTTTCAATTTGATAAAGATTTAAAAGACTCATAGTAATACTGCTTCTGGTAAATGGGGTATGAAAACACCTTTTTGGTGGGAGTATAAATTACTACAGTGTATTGCTGACTTTATGGAGGCAATGTGGCAATATTATCAAAAATTAAAATGTATATAATCTTTAATCCAGGTATTTCACATGCAGGAATTTGTACCAAGGAGACACCACAAAGATGTGTGGTCCCAGTTGTATGTGTAAGAACGCTAATCACAGCATGCTTATAATTGCCCAAAAAAGGGAAACATCCCATATTCCCCAAGATAGGGGATTTATTAAACTAACTGTGGCATATCCATTATAGAATACTAACTAGGCAGCTATTATAAAAGAAGCAGATCTACAGGTGTATAAACTGATATGGAAACATCTCTGACAAATTATTAAGCTTTTAAACTATCAAATCTCAATATGTATAGTGTGATCCTATTTGTGTTTTTAAAAAGGAAACAAGCTAAGTGTATATGTGTGTAGTTTATTTTAAAATTTATTTTTAAAACATAATTGAGATTGTAGTGTAGAATCTGTTCTCTAATCTCATCTTTTCAATTCAGTGGTTCATGGAAATCCATATCAGTGCATATAAATCTAAAATCTACCTCATCCTTTTTGGTAGAGGTATATTAGTATCAACATTCCATTTGTTTTAAAATGTGTATATGCATTTGTTTTAAAATGTGTGTATGTATCTAATGCACATATAAGGAAAATCTCAGGAAGAATAGCCACACAACTGTGACCAAAGTTACATTGTGGGGAGGAAGAAGACTTCCTTTATATTAGTGCTTTGATTTATTTTTCTTAAGTGTAAGTATATACTTAGCAAAAAAATTCTATTTTAAGCAAGAAAGTCAGTTTTTAAAAGTTCTTTAAGTTCATGTTTATAAAAAGTATAATCCTGGAAAGCTTCCAAAACCTCTTTAAAACTTGAAAAGTCAATAGCTATTGAAATTACTTTAGCCATAAGGAACAAAAAGATGGAGAAAGAACAGAAAGAAGGAATAAGGAGATTTTTAAAGGGAAAGAGACATGAATGAAAGTAAGAGCAGCTTCTGGAATTCACTCACCATCCTTGCCTCTGCTTTGGTGTGTTTTTAGTTCATTTGTATTTTATGTTTCTACCAAAAGAGAGTATTATTCTCTGGAGAAATACATTAATACTTTATGACAGGAGAAAGCACCAGAAAATTTGAACAAAAGTATTAACTTCATAGCATCTTAAAATCTTATTTTCTGTTTATTATCTCAAGCTGTCTTTCCCAAACTTCTGTTAAATAAGAATAGTTTTAAATTCACATATTATAGTGTGAATGCAAACTATACATTTTTAAGAATTTATTTTTCTAAGAGCAGTTTTAGGTTCACAACAAAATTAAGCAGAAGGTACAGAGATTTCCCATACACCCCCTGTTCCCACACATGCTCAGCATCCTCCATTATCAACATCCCTTTTCAACATCCCCCATTAGAGTGGTACATTTGTTGCAATTGATAAGCCTACATTGACACATTATCACCCAAAGTCATAGTTTACTTCAGGATTAACTCTTGGTGTTATACCAACTATACATTTTTTTAGCCTTTTACATGAGGCAAATAATTTTTCATATAAGATTTAGAAAATGGGGTTTTCTGTTATATGATCTAGAGATTTATATCTTTACTATTGATTCTGACCTGAGTGTTCACATAAAATACCTGACATAATTTTTTTTTAAGATTTTATTGTCAGAGAGAGACACAGCGAGAGAGGGAACACAAGCAGGGGGAGTGGGAGAGGGAGAAGCAGCTTCCCACTGAGCAGGGAGCCCAATACGGGGCTCGATCCCAGGACCCTGGGATCATGACCCGAGCCAAAGGCAGACGCTTAACGACTGAGCCATGCAGGCGCCCCAGACATAATTTTTTTTAATACTTGTTATTTTGACTTTTAAAAATATATCTTATTTGACTCACTTCTTGTTTTAATTAGGTAACTGGGAAAAAGGCATATGCTACAAGCCAGCAAATTTATGAAGCAGTTAAATCATTGTGGACAAAAATCAACAAAAAAGAGTCATTTCCTAAACCTAAAGAAAAATCTAAGGTAGAGTTTAAAGGGACCCAAAAGGGAGACATTTAGTTTTGTTGGTTGGGGTTGGGGGATTGGCTTATGATGGGAGCCCTGAACAGAGGTCAAGGATAGAATGAAAGGAGATGAAGGAACATAATATCTTTGCATACTATACGTTTTTAAGATGTTTTATTGTTTTAGCAAAATGATTTACTTATGAAAGAAAAATCTTTTTGGTAAACAGCTAGGAAATTCTGCTGAAATAGAAATACCTGCAAAAACAACTGACAGCCTGAAATACTCAGTGCCCTTGACAACAGAACTCAGCTCTGAAACAAAGACAAAATCAGAATCCACCTCAGGTTTGTTTGAAATAATTCAATTTTGTTTTCATTCTTTCCTTAAATAATGTTATCGTATTATTAGGAGTAGTTTGAACTTACGTGCTTTTTCATAAATGTTTTTTCTTTCTCATATCTGTAGTCTATATATCTTTTTAGATTGTGAGATACTTGGGTACTTGGGACTTTTTCTAATTGTCGCATTGTTCATAATACCAATCTTTGCATATGGTTGTGTGGAGTAACACTGGCGGGTTAGGTGAGTGAAGCATTTAGTATCACTTTGTAAATGTGAGCTTTGTAATTAGGTGGAGAAAAATGCGCCTTTCCAGATTTTATCAATTTACAAGCTATAAGTATGAGTCGTATCTACATAGAAGAAATACTGACTTTCCATTTCTTGTGCTATTTACCCCTATCAGTCTTAGTTTCCACCATCACTTTTATTTAGTTTAGATACTAGGAGAACATTCAGAATGAAATAGTAAAATAACACCAATCATAATACTAATAACTTTTTTAATATTAGATACTGGCAATTGATACCTTGTGAGACCAAACAGTGACAATTATACTTTCTAGGCAAATACTACTATGGTTTTACTGTAATCATTGAGAAGGTAACAGAGTATTTAATACCATTTTAAGAGTGTATTCACATAAACTCACCAGTCACTGGGTTATACAGGATTGTCTATCTGTACAATGTGAATGGTACTACCCATTGTTTTATTGCAAAGGAAATAGGGCCAACTCAGAGATAAGGAAGTAGAAAATAATGATAATATCTGCCCTTTACATTGTGCCTACTGTGATATAAAGAGCTATAAATATCATATGTTATTTAATTCTCACCCAAAAGGCAAAACAAAACAAAAAACTCTTGTGCATATGTAATTATAATCATTGCGTAATGAACAGACTGAAACGCAGGAAGCTTAAGTAACTTGCCCAAAATCATATAGCTTATGAGTAGTAGATGTATTCATAGCCTAGATTTTCCTAATACAAGTCCAAGCTCTTTCTACTGTGTATAGATTATCTAATTTAAAATCAGAGTTTAGTCTCTAATTTCAGCTACCTCCTCTATCTTAATTTTTATAAAACCTGTCACTGAGTAACAAACCTGATAGGAGTTTTACAGTGTTCTCCTATCACCTCTCATTTCTAATCTGTTGGTTTACAGTATTTATTTTTTTATTATTTACTTTCAATTCTGGTATAGTTAGCATACAGTGTTATATTAGTTTCAGGTGTACAACACAGTGATTCAACACTGCCACGCAACACCCTTTGCTCATCACAACAAGTGTACTCCTTAATCCCCTTCAGCTATTTCACCCATCCCCCACCAACCTCCCCTCTGGTAACCGTCAATTTGTTCTCAATAGTTAAGAGTCTGTTTCCTGGCTTGTCCCTCTTCCTCTATTTTCTTTTTTCTCTTGCATGCATGCAGATATAGATAGGTAGGTAGGTAGGTAGGTAGGTAGATAGATAGGTAGATAGAGATATAGAGATAGATATGTATATAAAGGAGATGTGGTATGTGTGTGTGTGTGCATATATATATCGATAGATTTTTGGGCTCTTTCCATGTTTTGACTGCTGTTGATAATGCTGTTATAAACATTGGGGTGCATGTACCCCTTCAAATCTATATTTTTGTATCCTTTGGGTAAATACCTAGTAGTGCAATTGCTGGGTTGTGGGGTTGTTCTATTTTTAATTTGGTGAGGAACCTCCATACTGTTTTCCAGAGTGGCTGCACCAGTTTGGATTCCCACCAGCAGTGCAGGAGGGTTTCTTTTACTCCATCCTTGCCGACTCCTGATGTTTCTTGTGTTGTTGATTTTAGCCATTTTGACAGGTGTGAAGTGGTATCTCATTGTGGTTTTGATTTGTATTTCCCTAATGATGAATGATATTGAGTATCTTTTCATGTGCCTGTTAGCCATCTGTATGTCTGCTTTGGAAACATGTCTGTTCATGTCTTCTGCCCATTTCTTAACTGTGTTGTTTTTTGGGTGTTGAGTTTGGTAAGTTCTTTATAGATTTTGGATACTAACCTTTTATCAGATATGTCATTTGCAGTTATCTTCTCTGATTCTGGAGGCTGCATTTTAGTTTTCTGGATTGTTTCCTTTGCTGTGCAGAAGCTTTTTATCTTGATGAAGTCCCAATAGTTCATTTTTGTTTTTTTTCCCCTTGCCTCTGGAGACATGTAGACATGTCTAGTAACAAGTTGCTACAGCCAGGTCAGGGAGGTTTCTGCTGTGATGTCCTCTAGGATTTTGATGGTTTCCTGTCTCACATTAAGGGTTGTTCGTCCATTTTGAGTTTATTTTTGTGTATGGTGTAAGAAACTGGTCCAGTCATTCTTCTGCATGTGGTTGTCCAGTTTTCTCAACATCATTTGTTGAAGAGACTGTCTTTTTTTCTTTCTTTGTTTCTTTGTTTTTTTTTTTTTTTTTGGAATGGGAGTGCTAGCAAGGAGGGAGGGGCAGAGGGAGAGAGAGAATCTTAAGCACGGCCTACACTTGGAGCCTGACATGGGGGCTTGATATCATGACCCTGAGATCATGACCTGAGCCAAACTCAAGAGTTGGACACCCAACCAACTGAGCCACCCAAGCACCCCAAGACTTTTTTTCCATTGGATATTCTTGCTTTGTCAAGATTAATTGACCATATAGTTGTGGGTCCATTTCTTGGTTTTCTGTTCTGTTCCATTGATCTATGTATCTGTTTTTGTGTCAGTACCATACTGTCTTGATGACTACAGCTTTGTAATATAGCTTGAAAGCTGTACTATAGCTTGAAGTCTGGAATCGTGAGGCCTCCAGCTTTGCTGTTCTTTTTCAGGATTGCTTTGGCTATTTGGAGTGTATTGTGTTTCCATACAAATTTTAGGATTGTTTGTTCTAGCTCTGTGAAAAATGCTGATGGTATTTTGATAGGAATTGCCTTAAATGTGTTGATTGCTTTTTAGTATAAACATTTTAAAAATGTTTGTTCTTCCAATCCTTGAGCATGGAATGTTTTTTGACTTCTTTGTGTCCTTTTCAGTTTCTTTCATAAGTGTTCTATAGTTTTCAGGGTACAAATTTTTTACCTCTTTGGTTAGATTTATTCCTAGGTATCTTACGGTTTTTGGTGCAATTATAAATGGGATTGGTTCCTTGATTTCTCTTTCTGCTGCTTCATAATTGGAGTATAGAAATGCAACAGATTTCTGTATGCTGATTTTATTTAACCTATGGCGTTGCTGAATTGATATATTTAGTTCTAACAATTTTTTGGTGGAGTCTTTTGGGTTTTCTACATAGAGTGTCATGTCATCTGCAAATAGTAAAAGTTTGACTTCTTCCTTGCCAATTTGGATGCTTTTTATTTCTTTTTGTTGTCTGATTGCTGAGGCTAAGACTTCTAGTACTCTGTTAAACAACAGTGGGGAGAGTGGACATCCCTGTCTTGTTCCTGACTGTAGAGGAAAAGCTCTCAGAATTTCCCTATTGAGGATGATATTGGCTGTGGGTCTTCTGTATATTACTTTTATGATGCTGAGGTATGTTGTCCCTATCCCTACATGGTAGAGGGTTTTTATCAAAAATTGGTGCTGCATTTTGTGAAATGCTTTTTCTGCATCTATTGAGAGAATCATATGGCTCTTATTCTTTCTTTTATTAAGGTGGTGTATCACGTTGATCATTTTGCTAATAAGGAACACCCCTGCAACCCAGGAATAAATCCCACTTGATTGTGGTGAATAATTCTTTTAATATACTGTTGGGTGTGATTTGCTAGTATCTTGTTGAGAATTTTTGCATCCATGTTCATCAGGGATATTGCCTGTAATTCTCTTTTGGTGGGGTCTTTGGTTTTGGAATCAAGGTAATGCTGGCCTTGTAGAATAAGTTTGGAAGCTTTCCTTCCATTTCTACTTTTTGGAACAGTTTGAGGAGAATAGGTATGAACTCTACTTTAAATGTCTGGTATAAATCTATTGGGAAGCCATCTGGCTCTGTATTTTGTTTGCTGGGAAATTTTTGATTACTGATTCAGTTTGTTTGCTGGTTATGGGTCTGTTCAAATTTTCTAATTGTTCCTGTTTCAGTTTAGGAATTTTGTATGTTTCTAGTTATTTGTTCATTTTTTCCATATTACCCAGTTTGTTGGCATATAATTTTTCATAATCCTCTCTTAAAATTGTTTGTGTTTCTTTGTGTTGGTTGTGATCTCTCCTCTCTCATTCATGATTTTATTTATTTGGGTCTTTTCTTTTTTCTTTTTGATAAGTCTGGCTAGGGTTTATCAATTTTATTACTTCTTTCAAAGTACCAGCTCTTAGTTTCGTTGATCTGTTCTACTGATTTTTTTAATATGGTTTATTTCTGCTCTAATCTTTATTATTTCTGCTCTAATCTATATTATTTCCCTTCTTCTGCTGGCTTTATGATTTATTTGCTGTTCTTTTTCTAGCCCCTTTATGTATAAGATTAGTTTGTGCATTTGAGACTTTAGTCCTTCTTGAGGTAGGCCTGTATTGCTATATACTTCCCTCTTAGGACCACCTTTACTGTATCTGAAATGTTTTGGACTGTCGTGTTTTCATTTCTTTGTTTCCATGTATTTTTTTTTTCATTTCTTCTTTAATTTCCTGGTTAAGTCATTCTTTCTTTCTTTTTTTTTTTTTTTAAGATTTTTATTTATTTATTTGACAGAGAGAGAGACAGCGAGAGAGGGAACACAAGCAAGGGGAGTGTGAGAGGGAGAAGCAGGCTTCCCGCGGAGCGAGGAGCCCGATGCGGGGCTCGATCCCAGGACCCTGGGATCATGACCTGAGCCAAAGGCAGACGCTTAACGACTGAGCCACCCAGGCGCCCAGTCATTCTTTCTTTAATAGGATGTTCTTTAACCTCTATGTATTTGTCTTTCCAAATTTTGTCTTTTGGTTGACTTCAAGTTTCATTGCGTTGTGTTCTGAAACTATGCATGGTATGATCTCAATCTTTTTGTACTTGTTGAAGCCTGATTTTTGATCCAGTATGCGATCTGTTCTGGAGAATGTTCCATGTACACTCGAAAAGAATTTGTTTATTCTGCTGCTTTAGGATGAAATGTTCTGAATCTATCTGTTTAGTCCATCTTGTCCAGTGTGTCACTCAAAGCCATTGTTTCTTTGTTTATTTTCTGCTTAATCTGTCCATTGCCGTAAGTGGGGTGTTAATATCCCCAGCTGTTATTATATTCTTATCACTGAGTTTCAGTGTGTTTGTTATTAATTGATTTATATCTTTGCAGCTCTCTATTGGTATAAATATTTACAATTGTTAGATCTTCTTTTTTTTTTTTTTTAAAGATTTTATTTATTTATTTGAGAGAGAGAGAATGAGAGACAGAGAGCATGAGAGGGAGGAGGGTCAGAGGGAGAAGCAGACTCCCCGCTGAGCAGGGAGCCCGATGTGGGACTCGATCCCGGGACTCCAGGATCATGACCTGAGCCGAAGGCAGTCGCTTAACCAACTGAGCCACCCAGGCGCCCTACAATTGTTAGTTCTTCTTGATAGATAGACCCCTTAACTATGATTTAATTCCCTTCTTCATCTCTTGTTACAGTTTTTGCTTTAAAATCTAGTTCATGTGATAAATGTATGGCTGTATGGCTATTCCGACTTTCTTTTGACATCCATTAGCATAATAGATGGTTCTTCAGCCCCTCACTTTCAATCTCCAGGTGTCTTTAGGTATAAAATGAGTTTCCTGTAGGCAGCATATAGATGGGTCTTTCTTTTTTTTATCCATTTTGATACCCTATATCTTTTGATTGGATCATTTAGTCCATTTACATTCAGAGTGACTATTGATAGATATGAATTTAGTGACACTGTGTCATCTGTAAATTGGTGTTTCTGGTGATGTTCTCCTTTCCTTTCTAGTCTTTGTTGCTTTTTGTCATCTTTTTCCCTACTCAAAGAGTTCCCTTTAATTTTTCTTGCAGGGCTGGTTTAGCGGTCACAAACTCCTTTATTTTTTGTTTTTCTGGGAAACTCTTTACCTCTCCTTCTATTCTGAATGACAGCCTTAGTGTATAAAGTATTCTTGGCTGTGTATTTTTCCCGTTCAGCACTTGAATATATCATGTCACTGCCTTCTGCCCTGCCATGTTTCTGTGGCCAGATCTGCTGCAAACCTGATCTGCGTTCCCTTCTTGTTTAAGGACTTTTTTTCCCCTTGCTGCTTTCAGGATTCTTTCCTTGTCTGTGTATATTGTGAATTTGACTATGATACGTCTTGGTGATGGCCAGGTTTTGTTGAATTTAATGGGAGTTCTTTGTGTTTCTTAGATTTCAATGTCTGTTTCCTACCCCTGATTAGGGAAGTTTTCAGTTATACTTTGCACAAACAAACGTTCTGCCTCTCCTTGTCTCTCTATTTCTTCTTGGACTCCTTTGATATGAATGTTATTACACTTTAAGGAGTCACTCAATTCCTTACATCTACATTCGTGATCCAGTACGTTTTTTTACCTCTTCTTTTCAGTGTCATTATTTTCCATAATTTTATCTTTTATATTACTGATTCATTCCTCTGCTTCATCCATCCTTATTGTTACATCTAGTCAGATTTTCATCTTGGTTATAGCATTTTTTACCTCGGCCTGACTAGTTTATAGTTCTTTTACCTCTGCAATAAGGGATTCTCTAGTGTCTTCTGTGCTTTTCTCAAGCCTAGCTAGGATCCATATAATCATTTTAAATTCTGGTTCAGGCATCTTACTTATATCTGTATTGATTAAATCCCTGGCGTCATTTCTTCTTGTTCTTTCTTTTGGGGTAAATTCCTCCATATTGTCATTTTGTCTAGGTCACTGTTTTTTTGTTTCTTATTGTTAGGAAAGCCTGTTCTATTTCCGCTCCTGAGAGTAATGGCTATTTTAAGAAGAGGTCCTGTACTGTCTTGGACCTAGTGCTTCATGAGGTGTTTCAGAGTGTGCACTCTGCTCTTGTGTTTTGGCTACTCCTTTTCTAAGGGCAGTACTCTGCAGAGTTTCTCCTTGGCCCTCCGTGAGGGGTGTTTGGACCATGTCTACTGTGTGGCAAGGTTAAAATAGCTGTGTTTTGGTCTGCTTGTTAAAAAGTAGATGCAAATAAATAAATAAATAAATAAATAAGGTGGATCCCATTTCCTTTAGAACTGAAGCTTTGTAGCACTCTGAATCAGTAGACTTGGTGCATGCAAGGGGTTTGTGCTAATCTTCTGGGGGAGGGTGCTGCTGCACTGATTGTCATGCACACTTGCCCTAGTGAAGATGCACCTGGAGGGCACTGGGAGACAGGGCTTGGTGAAAGCAGCTCTGGCCTCCACTGAGTGGCTCTGTGTTGCTCCCTGAAGTCGGTTAGTGCTAACGGGTGGAGGAGGAGTGGGGGAGGGAGGTTCACCCTGCTCTCTTGTCCCTGGAGCAGGGAATTCATACCCGCCACTCTTCAGGAAGCCCTCACCGAAGAGCAAACAATCGCCTCTTTGTGTCTCCCCAGATTCCATCGGATCCCTGTCTTTACCCTCTCTGGGGGTGTCCGAGCTGTCTGCCTGCCAGGCACCACAGTACTCCTGTGTTTTATCTCAGGCCAGCATCTGGGTTTCAAAACTATAAATTTTAGGGACCAACTCGGTGTGGACCTGCACTGATCCTGTGGGTGAGGGCTTAGCTGTGTTGTGACCTGTGCTGGTCTTTCCCAGAAAAGCAGTAGCACGACTGTGCAGTGGTTCAGAGTTTATGTAAAGCACACTGAAAAGCCAGCGCCAAGGTTTGCTCCCCACAGCTGGTATCTTTGTTCCTATACTAGTGAACAGGGCAGCACATTGGTACTGCCAGCTCTTTTGTCCCCAGAGATGCCATGACATCACTCCCAAGTGCACTTCAGGAACAGGAACTTTCTCCTCATGTGACCCAGGGGATCCTCAGACCATGCTTCCAGCTCCTGGGTCTCCCCGCCTTCCTTCCCTACCGGAGCATCACGAAACCCACCAGGCATGACCCCAGTGATAGTGTAGACTTCTAAAACTTGATTTTGAGCTCTGCTGCTTAAAAAACTTGCGGTAGTCAGCCCCTCTCGTTTTAGTTAGTAGTTTTGGGGAAGAGTTTTTCTTGTGCATTCCCTGCACTCTTTCTCTCTCTCTCTCTTTCTCTCTTGCTCCTCTCTCCATGATCAGGGCTCCCTCTGCTCTGCCACACCCACAGTTCTTTTAAACTCTCCACAGCATCTACCTTCCCAAAGGTGGCTGTTTTTCTACCTGTAGATGTGCAGTTTGTTCTCTCTGTCCTCAGATTTCTTGGGTGTTCAGAATGATTTGATATTTGTCTAGCTGTGTTCGAGGGATGAGACAAGCTTAAGGTCCCCCTACTCCACCATCTTAAATCCTCTGCCACATCTTCTTTATGCATTCATCAGTCAGTGGACACATGTGCTGCTTCCATATCTTGGCTATTGTAAATAATGCTGTTACAAACATGGGATGCTTGTATCCCTTTGAATTAGTATTTTTTTTTAATTTGATTATGTTAATCACCATACATTACATCATTAGTTTTTGATGTAGTGTTCCATGATTCATTGTTTGCATATAACACCCAGTGTTCCATTTAATACGTGCCCTGTTTAATTAGTATTTTTATATTCTTTGGATAAATACCCACTAGTGCAGTTGTTGAATCATAGGATAATTCTATTTTTAACTTTTTGAGGAACCTACATACTGTTTTTCAGACTGGCTGCCCCAGTTTGCATTCCCACCATCAGTGCAATAGGGTTACTTTTTCTCTACATCTTCCCCAATACCTTTTGTTTCTTGTGTTGTTGATTTTAGCCATTCTGACAGGTGTGAGTTGATACTGCATTGTAGTTTTGATTTGCATTTCCCTGATGATACATGATGATGAGCAACTTTTCATGTGTCTGTTGGCTATTGGTATGGCCACTTTGGATAACTATATGTTCATGTCTTTTACCCATTTTTTATTTTTATTTTTTTCTCTATTATTATTTTTCTTTTTATTTATTTTATTTTATTTTATTTTTTTAAATTTTATTATGTTATGTTAGTCACCATACAATACATCATTAGTTTTTTTTTCTTTTTTTAAAGATTTTATTTATTTATTTGAGAGAGAGAGAATGAGAGAGAGCACATGAGAGGGGGGAGGGTTAGAGGGAGGAGCAGACTCCCTGCAGAGCAGGGAGCCCGATGCGGGACTCGATCCAGGGACTCCAGGATCATGACCTGAGCCGAAGGCATTCGCTTAACCAACTGAGCCACCCAGGCGCCCTACATCATTAGTTTTTGATGTAGTGATCCACGATCCTTTGTTTTCGTATAACACCCAGTGCTCCATGCAGTATGTGCCCTCCTTAATACCCATCACCGGACTAACCAATCCTCCCTCCCGCCTCCCCTCTAAAACCCTGTTTGTTTCTCAGGTGCATAGTCTCTCATGGTTCATCTCTCCCTCCAGTTCCCCCTGCCCATTTTTCCATTCCTTCTCCTAATGTTCTCCATGTTATTCCTTAGGTTCCACAAATAAGTGAAACCATATGATAATTGACTTTCTCTGCTTGACTTATTTCACTTAGCATAATCTTCTCCAGTCCCATCCATGTTGATGTAAAAGTTGGGTATTCATCTTTTCTGATGGTTGAGTAATATTCCATTGTATATATGGACCACATCTTCTTTATCCATTCATCTGTTGAAGGGCATCTCGGCTCTTTCCACAGTTTGGCTATTGCAGACATTGCTGCTATGAACATTGGGGTGCATATGGCCCTTCTTTTCACTACATCTGTGTCTCTGGGGTAAATACCCAGTAGTGCAATTGCTGGGTCATAGGGTAGCTCTGTTTTTAAATTTTTGAGGAACTTCCACACTGTTTTCCAAAGTGGCTGTACCAACTTGCATTCCCACCAACAGTGTAAGAGGGTTCCCCTTTCTCCACAACTTCTCCAACATTTGGTGTTTCTTTCCCTGTACATTTTTGCCATTCTAACTGGTATAAGGTGGTATCTCAGTGTGGTTTTGATTTAGATTTCCCTGATGGCTAATGATGATGAACATTTTTTCATGTGTCTGTTAGCCATTTGTATGTCTTCTTCAGAGAAGTGTCTGTTCATCTCTTCTGCCCACTTTTTGACTTGATTATTTTTTTGGGTGTTGAGTTTGAGAAGTTCTTTATAGATTTTGGATACCAGCCCTTTATCTGTAGTGTCCTTTGCAAATATCTTCTCCCATTCTGTGGGTTGCCTCTCTGTTTTGTTGACTGTTTCCTTTGCTGTGCAGAAGCTTTTTATCTTGATGAAGTCCCAAAAGTTCATTTTTGCTTTTGTTTCACTAGATTTTGGAGATGTATCTTGAAAGAAGTTGCTGTGGCCGATGTCAAAGAGGTTACTGCCTATGTTCTCCTCTAGGATTTTGATGGATTCCTGTCTCACATTGAGATCTTTCATCCACTTTGAGTTTATCTTTGTGAATGGTGTTAGAGAATGGTCGAGTTTCATTCTTCTGCATGTGGCTGTCCAATTTTCCCAGCACCATTTATTGAAGAGACTGTCTTGTTTCCATTGCATGTTTTTTCCTGCTTTGTCAAAGATTATTTGACCATAGAGTTGAGGATCCATATCTGGGTTCTCTATTCTGTTCCATTGGTCTGTATGTCAGTTTTTGTGCCAGTACCATGCTGTCTTGGTGATCACAGCTTTGTAATATAGCTTGAAATCGGGCAACGTGATGCCCCCAGCTCTGTTTTTCTTTTTCAACATCTCCTTGGCGATTTGGGGTCTTTTCTGATTCCATACAAATTTTAGGATTGTTTGTTCCAGCACTTTGAAAAATGCCATTGGAATTTTGATCGGGATGGCATTGAAGGTATAGATTGCTCTGGGTAGCATAGACATTTCAACAATGTTTATTCTTCCGATCCATGAGCATGGAATATTTTTCCATCTTTTTGTGTCTTCTTCAATTTCTTTCATGAGTGTTTTGTAGTTCCTAGAGTAGAGCTCCTTTACCTCTTTGGTTAGGTTTATTCCAAGGTATCTTATGGTTTTTGGTGCTATTGTAAATGGAATCGTTTCTTTAATTTCTCTTTCTACAGTTACGTTGTTAGTGTATAAGAAAGCAACTGATTTCTGTGCATTGATTTTGTATCCTGCCACATTACTGAATTGCTGGATGAGTTCTAGTAATTTGGGGGTGGAGTCTTTTGGGTTTTCCACATAAAGTATCATGTCGTCTGTGAAAAGAGAGAGTTTGACTTCTTCTTTGCCAATTTGAATACCTTTTATTTCTTTTTGTTGTCTGATTGCTGTTGCTAGGACTTCTAGTACCATGTTGAACAACAGTGGTGAGATTGGGCACCCTTGACGTGTTCCTGATCTTAAGGGAAAGGCTCTCAGCTTTTCCCCATTGAGGAGGATATTCACTGTGAGTTTTTCATAGATGGATTTTATGACCTTGAGGAATGTACCCTCTATCCCTATACTCTGGAGAGTATTAATCAGGAAAGGATGTTGTATTTTGTCACATGCTTTTTCTGCATAAATTGAGAGGACCATGTGGTTCTTCTCCCTCCTCTTATTCATGTGTTCTATCACAGTGATTGATTTGCGAATGTTGAACCACCCTTGCATCCCAGGGATAAATCCCACTTGGTCGTGGTGGATGATCCTTTTAATGTATTGTTGGATCCTATTAGCTAGGATTTTGTTGAGGATTTTGGAATCCATATTCTTCAGGGATATCGGTCTGAAATTCTCCTTTTTGATGGGATCTTTGCCTGGTTTGGGGATTAAGGTAATGCTGGCCTCATAGAATGAGTTTGGAAGTTTTCCTTCTGTTTCTATTTTTTGAAACAGCTTCAGTACAATAGGTATTATTTCTTCTTTGAATGTTTGGTAGAATTCCCCAGGGAATCCATCAGGCCCTGGACTCTTGTTTTTTGGGAGGCTTTTGATCACTGCTTCAATCTCGTTACTGGTTATTGGCCTATTCAGGTTGTCAATTTCCTCCTGTTTCAGTCTTGGCAGCTTATAGGTTTCCAGGAAGGCCTCCATTTCATCCAGATTGCTCAGTTTTTTGGCATTTAGTTGTTGATAATAATTTCTAATAATTGTTTCTATTTCCTTGGTGTTAGTCGTGATCTCTCCCCTTTCATTCATCATTTTATTAATTTGGGTCCTTTCTCTTTTCTTTTGGATAAGTCTGGCCAGTGGTTTATCAATCTTATTAATTCTTTCAAAGAACCAACTTGTAGTTTCATTGATCTGATCTACTGTGTTTCTGGTTTCTAATTCATTGATTTCTGCTCTAATTTTAATTATTTCTCTTCTAATGCGTGGCTTAGGCGTCGTTTGTTGCTTTTTCTCTAGTTCTTTAAGGTGTAGAGTTAGTTGGTGAATTTGGGATTTTTCTATTTTTTTGAGTGAGGCTTGGATGGCTATGTATTTCCCCCTTAGGACCGCCTTTGCAGTATCCCATAGGTTTTGGACCGATGTATTTTCGTTCTCATTGATTTCCATGAATTGTTTAAGTTCTTCTTTGATTTCTTGGTTGACCCAAACATTCTTGAGCAGAGTGGTCTTTAGCTTCCAAGTGTTTGAATTTCTGCCAAATTTTTTCTTGTGATTGAGTTCCAGTTTTAGAGCATTGTGGTCTGAGAATATGCAGGGAATAATCTCAATCTTTTGGTATCGGTTGAGACCTGTTTTGTGACCCAGTATATGGTCTATTCTGGAGAAAGTTCCATGTGCGCTCGAGAAGAATGAGTATTCTGTTGTTTTAGGGTGGAATGTTCTGTAAATATCTATGTGGTCCATCTGGTCCAACGTATCATTCAAAGCTCTTGTTTCCTTGTTGATTTTCTGCTTAGATGATCTGTCCATTGCTGAGAGTGGAGTATTGAGATGTCCTACATTTAACATATTGTTATCAATATGACTCTTTATTTTGGTTAACAGTTGGCTTATGTAGATGGCTGCTCCCATGTTGGGGGCATATATATTTACAATTGTTAGATCTTCTTGTTGGATAGACCCTTTAAGAATGATATAGTATCCTTCTGTGTCTGTAACTACAGTCTTTAGTTTAAAATCTAATTTGTCTGATATAAGAATTGCTACCTCAGCTTTCTTTTGAGGTCCACTGGCATGGAAGATGGATCTCCATCCCTTCACTTTCAGTCTGGATGTATCTTTAGGTTCAGAATGAGTCTCTTGTAGGCAGCATATGGATGGGTCCTGTCTTTTTATCCAGTCTGCAACCCTGTGCCGTTTTATGGGAACGTTTAGGCCATTCACGTTGAGAGTGATTATTGAAAGATATGAATTAATTGTCATCATGTTGCCTGTGAAGACGTTGTTTTTATAGATTGTCCCTGTAAATGTCTGTTGTATATCACTCTTGGGGTCTTTCTCCTTTTATCAAACCCCCCTTAATATTTCTTGCAGGGCTGGCTTAGTGGTCACATATTCTTTCAACTTCTGCCGGTCGTGGAAGCTCTGTATCTCTCCATCCATTCTAAATGAAAGCCTTGCCGGATAAAGTATTCTTGGCTGCATGGTCTTCTCATTTAGTGCCCTGAATATGTCTTGCCAAGCCTTTCTGGCTTGCCAGGTCTCTGTGGATAGGTCTGACGTTATTCTGATGTTCCTCCCTCTGTACGTAAGGAATCTCTTCCCCCAGCTGCCCTTAAGATGGTTTCCTTGGTTCTAAGATTTGCAAGTTTTACTATTTCATGCTGGGGTGTTGGCCTGTTTTCCTTGATCTTAGGAGGGGTCCTCTCTGCCTCTAGGACGTGAATGTTTGTTTCATTCCCCAGATTAGGGAAGTTCTCAGCTATGATTTGCTCAAATACATCTTCCAGTCCTCTCTCTCCACTCCCACCAGGATTCCAATTATTTTGACATTGGAACACTTCATGGTGTCACTTATTTCTCTGATTCTATTTTCATGGATTCTGAGTTCTTTTTCCCTGGCCTCCTCTTTTCCCTTTTTATCTATTATATTGTCTTCCAGATCGCTTATTCTCTCTTCTGTCTCATTTACCCTACCTGTTAGATTATCTAGATTGGATTGGATCTCATTGATAGCATCTTTAAGTTCTGCCAATTCACCTTTTATTTCTGCCCTTAGAGACTCTATGTTGCCATTAATTGATTTCTCCATTCTAGCCATTGTCTTCACAATTGCTAGGCTGAATTCCATCTCCGACATCTTGGTTATATCTGCATCCATTTGTAAATCTGCAGCATAAGTCATAATCTCTGAGTCTTTTCTGTTTTGGGGGCTCCTCCTCCTAGTCATTCTGTTGATGGGTGTTTGAGGGAATGTATAGAGTCCAAATTATTGACCAGAACCCAAGCAAGATGCACCTGTTTTCTTGGGACCTTAGGGTTGCTGGCCTCTTGTTTTCCCAGCCTGTCTTCTGCGGGAGGGGCCTGCCGCGCTGTTACTCAGGCAACCCTGTTTGAGTGGAGTTGCCCTGCACCCCTGTGGTGGGGGATGGGCTCAGTGGGAATCAGTTTTTGTGGCTTTTGTTTTCTGGCGCCTTTCCCCGGTGGCTTTCCGCGTCTCTTCTGCAAGTCAGAGCAGAAGAGACCATTTCCAACCCTCTGCCTCAGAGCAGAGAGATGCAGTCTGTTCTTCAGTGAGCTCTCCAGGCCACACTATCTCCGTTTCTGTCCATGCTACTATAAACTACAGTCCTGGGTCGTGCGCCCCTCCGCAGCGTTCCCAGTCCTGCCTCCAGGTCGGGGCACGTCTCTGCCCTTTGTGCTTCTAAAACCACCAGCCGCTCCCAGTTCGTGCACGCGCGACTCCGCCGGTCCGGGTTTCCACCCTGGGGGTTGCAGTTCACCGGCGCGACCTCGGCGCACCGGTTTCTGTCTGGGAGGCTGCAGCTCCCCTGCACGCGACCGTCGCTCCGGGTTTCTCTCCAGGGGGCTGCGGTTCGCGTGCGCACGACCCCGCCGGTCTGGTTTTCCACCCTGGGGGCTGCCCTAAAGTCCTTTCCCGACGCCACCGGTCTGCGAGTCTGTGCCCCGTCCGCAGCGCGCGAGGCTGTCACTCACCCGTGGTGTAGGATCCCCACGGCCAGGCACCCTCCCGCTGCCGTTTATCCTCCGATGTCTGCCCACAGAATCACGGCTCTCCGCTTCGTACCTCAAAACCAACTGCCTGCGATATTCTGTTTGTAGAGATCCAGATCTTCTTACATCTCAGGCTGGTTTCGTGGGTGCTCAGAGTGGTCTGGTAGATATCCAGCTCAATTCCAGGGACCAGTTGAAATAGGGTCCCCTACTCCTCCGCCATCTTTCCCCCCTCCTTTTACCCATTTTTTAATTAGATTTTTTGTTTTTAAGGTTTTGAGTTGTATAAGTTCTTTATATATTTTGGATACTAAACCTTTATTGGCAATGTCATTAGCAAATATCTTCTACCATTCAGTATGTTGCCTTTTAGTTTTGTTGATTATTTCCTTCATTGTGCAGGAGCTTTTTTTTTTTTTTAAAGATTTTATTTATTTATTTGAGAGAGAGAATGAGACAGAGAGAGCATGAGAGGGTCAGAGGGAGAAGCAGACTCCCTGCCGAGCAGGGAGCCCAATGTGGGACTCGATCCTGGGACTCCAGGATCATGACCTGAGCCGAAGGCAGTCGCTTAACCAACTGAGCCACCCAGGCACCCTGTGCAGGAGCTTTTATATTGATTTACTCCTGGTAGTTTATTATTGCTTTTCTTTCCCTTGCCTCAGGGGACCTTTGTAGGAAAGTGTTGCTACGGTCGATTTCTGAGACGTTATTGCCTGTGCTCTCTTCTAGGATTTTTAGGGGTTCAGGTCTCACATTTAGGTCTTTAATCCATTTTGACTTTCGTTTTGTGTATGGTGTAAGAAAGTGGTCCTAGTATCCACTTTTTGACATGTTACTTTCCAGTTTTCCCAACCCCATTTGTTGAAGAGACTGTTTCCCACTAGTTATTTTTTCCGGCTTCGTCGAAGATTAATTGACCATATAGTTTTGGGTTCATTTCTGAGTTTTCTATTATGTTCCATTGATCTGTATGTCTGTTTTTGTGCCTTTACCATACTGTTTTGAATACTACAGCTCTGTAATACAATTTTTTTTAAAGATTTTATTTATTTATTTGACCGAGAGAGAGATAGCGAGAGCAGGAACACAAGCAGGGGGAGTGGGAGAGGGAGAAGCAGGCTTCCTGCCGAGCAGGGAGCCCGATGTGGGACTCGATCCCAGGACCCTGGGATCATGACCTGAGCCGAAGGCAGACGCTTAATGACTGAGCCACCCAGGCGCCCCAACAGTTCTGTAATACAATTTGAAGTCCGAATTATCATGCCTCCAGCTTTACTTTGCTTTTTCAAGATTGCTTTGGTGACTCAGGGTCTTTTGTGATTCCATACAAATTTTAGGATTGTTTGTTCTTGCTCTGTGAAAAATGCTGGTGGTATTTTGATAGGGATTACATTAAATATGTAGATTGCTTTGGGTAGTGTAGTCATTTTAACAATATCTGTACTTCTATCGATGAGCATGAAATGTCTTTTTATTTCTTTGTGTTGTCTTCAATTTCTTTCATAAGTGTTCTATAGTTTTCAGAGTACACATCTTTCACCTCTTTGGTTAAGCTTATTCCTAGCTATCTTACTCTTTTTAGTGCATTCAAAAATGGGATTGATTCCTTAATTACTTCCTGCTCATTCACTATTGGTGTACCAGAAATTGCAACAGATATCTGTACTTCGATTTTGTATTCTGCGACTTTACTGAAATCTTTTATCAGTTCTAGCATTTTTTTTGTGCGATCTCTTGGGTTTTCTATATATAGTATCATGTCAGCTGCAAAGAGTGAAAGTTTTACTTCTTTACCAGTTTGTTGTCATTTATTTCTTTTTGTTGTCTGATTGCTGTGACTAGGACTTCCAGTGCTATGTTGAATCAGTGTGGTGAGAGTGGATATCCTTTTCTTGGTCCTGTCAGGGGAAAAGCTTTCAGTTTTTCCCCATGGATTATCATGTTAATGTGGGTTTTTTATATATTGCCTTTACTATGTTGATGTTTGTTCCCTCTAAATATACTTTGTTGAGAGTTTTCATCATGAATGGATGTTGTACTTCGTCAAATGCTCTTTCTGCATCTATTCAGATGAACACATGTTTCTTATCCTTTCTCTCATTGATGTGATGTAATCTGTTAATTGACTTGTGAAAAATAAACCACCCTTGCAACCCAGGTATAAATCCCAATTGATTGTGATGAATGATTTTTATTTTTGGATTAGGTTTCTTAGCATTTTGTTGAGGAATTTTGCATCTTTGGTCATCAGAGATGTTTGAACTGTTGTTCTCCTTGTTAGGGGTGTCTCTATCTAGTTTTGGTATCAGGGTAATGCTGTCCTCAGAGAATGAATTTGGAAGTTTTCCTTCCTTTTCTATTTTTTTTGGAATAGTTTAAGAAGAATAGGTATTAACTCTTCTTTAACTGTTTGGTAGAATGCCCTTGTAAAGCCACCTCGTCCTGGACTTTTGTTTGTTTGGGATTTTTTTGATTACTGATTGAATTTTGTTTATGGTGATCAGTCCATTCAAATTTTCTATTTCTCCCCGTTTCAGTTTTGGTAGTTTATACTTTTCTAGAAATTTATCCATGTCCTCTAGGTTGACCAATTTGTCAGCATATAGATTTTCATAATATTCCCTTATAATTGTATTTCTTTTTTTTTTTTTTTTTTTTTTTTTTTTTTTTTTTTTTTTTTTTTTTATTTTTTTTTAAAGATTTTTTTTATTTATTTATTTGAGACAGAGAGAATGAGAGAGAGAGAGCACATGAGAGGGGGGAGGGGCAGAGGGAGAAGCAGACCCCCTGCCAAGCAGGGAGCCCGATGCGGGACTCGATCCCGGGACTCCAGGATCATGACCTGAGCCGAAGGCAGTCGCTTAACCAACTGAGCCACCCAGGCGCCCCCTTATAATTGTATTTCTGTGGTGTTGGTTTTATTTCTCTTCTCTCATTTATGATTTTATTTATTGGAGTTCTTTCCCATTTTTTTTTCTTAATAAGTCTGGCTAGACATTTATCAATTTTATCAATTTTTTCAAAGAACCACCTCATTCAAAGAAACCAGGTTTCATTGACCCTTTGTATTATGTGTTTGTTTTTTTTAGTTTGTGTATCATTTGTTTCTGCTCTGATCTTTATCATGTCCTTCTTTCTTCTGGTTTTAGGTATTGTTTGTTTTTCTTTTCCTGCTCCTTAGGTGTAAGATTAGCTTGTTTCAGTTTTTTCTTCTTGATGTAGGCTTGTATTGCTATAAACTTCCCTCTTAGAACCTCTACTTCTGTGTCCCAAAAGTTTTGAACTTCTGTTTTGAACACAGAAAGTATGTTATTTTTTTTATTATTATTATGTTAGTCACCATACAGTACATCATTAGTTTTTGATGTAGTGTTCCATGATTCATTGTTTGCATATAACACCCAGTGCTCCATGCAGTACGTGCCCTCCTTAATACCCATCACCAGGCTCCCCCATCCCCCCACCCTCCTCCCCTCTAAAACCCTGTTTGTTTCTGAGTCCATAGTCTCTCATGGTTCATCTCTCCCCCCGATTCCGCCCCTTAATTTTTCCCTTCCTTCTCCTAATGTCTTTCATGCTATTCCTTATGTTCCACAAATAAGTGAAACCATATGATAATTGACTTTCTCTGCTTGACTTATTTCACTTAGCGTAATCTCCTCCAGTCCCATCCATGATGTTGTAAAAGTTGGGTATTCATCCTTTCTGATGGCTGAGTAATATTCCATTGTATATATGGACCACATCTTTATCCATTTGTCTGTTGAAGGGCATCTTGGCTCCTTCCACAGTTTGGCTATTGTGGACATTGCTGTATGAACATTGGGGTGCATATGGCCCTTCTTTTCACTACATCTGTGTCTTTGGGATAAATACCCAGTAGTGCAATTGCTGGGTCATAGGGTAGCTCTATTTTTAATTTTTTGAGGCATCTCCACACTGTTTTCCAAAGTGGCTGTACTAACTTGCATTCCCACCAACAGTGTAAGAGGGTTCCCCTTTCACCACAACCTCTCCAACATTTTTGTTTCTTTTTTATATCTTCTTTATTTCCTGGTTGACCCAGTCATTGTTTAGTAGCATGTTATTTAACCTCCATGTATTTGTGGACTTTCCAGATATTTTCTTGTGGTTGACTTCTAGTTTCATAGTGTTGTGGTCAGAAGAGATGCATGGTATTCTTCAATTTTTTTCAGTTTGTTAAAAAAATTTTTGTGGTCTCATATGTGATTTATTCTTGGGAGTATTCCATGTGCACTTGAAAAGAATTAGGATGAAATATTCTGAATATATCTGTTCAGTCCATCTGGTCCAGTGTGTCATTCAAAGCCATTTTTTCCTTGTTGATTTTCTGCTTAGATGATCTGTCCATAGATGTAAATGGGATGTTCAAGTCCCCTACTATAATTAGATTATTTTCCTTTAGTTCCTTTATGTTTGTTATTAACTGTTTTATGTATTTGGGTGCTCCCATGTTGGGTGTATAAATATATACAATTGTTCTATATTCTTGTTGAAATGTTCCCTTTATGGTTATATAGTGCCCTTCTTTGACTGTTCTTACAGTCTTTGTTTTAAAGTTTGTTTTGTCCAATATAACTATTGTTATTCCAGCTTTCTTTTGACATCCATTTGCATGTTAGATGTTTCTCCGTCCCCTCACTTTCAATGTGCAAGTATCTTTAGGTCTAAAATGAGTCTCTTTTAGGCATTATATAGATGGGTTTTGTCTTTTTTTAAATCCATTCTGATACCCCATGTCTTTTGATTGGAGCTTTTATTCCATGTACATTCAGACTAATGATTGTTAGATATGTATTTATTGCCAATATATTCCCTATTTTATGGTTGTTTCTGATTATTTGCTCTGATCCTTTCTTTTCTTTCTGTCTTCTGTGGATTGCTGGTTTTCTTTAGTGATGTATTTGGATTTCTTTTTATTTTCTGCATATCTATTACTGGTTTTTGTTATGTCATTACCATCAATTTTATATATAACATCTTCTGCGTATAACTCTATATTATTTAATGGTTTGGACCCATTCTTTATTCCTCTCCTCTCTGTGTGTTAACTATATGGTTTCGTATTTTCTATCTTTTAATTTTGTGAGTTCCTTGTCTGATTTTTAGAGAAATATTTACTTTTGCTGCTTTTGTGTTTCCTACCTGTATTCTGTCACTTTTGATCTTTCCTTTCCACTCAGAGTCCCCTTTAATATTCTTGCAGCTCTGGTTTAGTGGTCATGAACTCCTTAGTTTTTGTTTGTCTGGGAAACTTTATGTCTCCTTGTATTCTGAATTAAAGCCTTGCTGAATAGAATATTTTTGGCTGCAGATTTTGCCCATATCTCTTTTTGCTTGCAAAGTTTATGCAGATAAATCCCTTGATAGCCTGATGGTGTTTCCTTTGTATGTAATTATCTACTGTTTAATTTTTTATTCTTTATCACTGCATTTGGCCATTTAATTATATTGGTGTGGATCTGCTTTGTTGATTTTGTTGGGCGTTGTCTGTGCCTACTGGATCTGTTTTCTTCCCCAGATTAGGGAAGTTTTCATCTATTATCTCTGAAATAAATTTTCTATCCCCTTTTCTTTCTCTTCTACTTCTGGGACTCCTATAATATGAATATTATTACATTTGATGGAGTCACTGAGTTCTCTAAGTCTATTCTTGTTTTGTATTTTTTTTTTCTTTTTTTCAGGTTGATTACTTTCCATTACTCTGTCTTCTAGGTCATTAATTCATTCCTTTCCTTCTTCTAGCATGGTGTTCATTCCAGCAAGTGGGTTTTCTCATTTTGTTTATTGAGCTCTGTATCTCTACTCTGTTATTCCTTATTTCTGTTTTAAGAGTCTCATTTATATCTTATGCTATTTTTTTCAATTCCAGTGAGTGTCCTTTTGATCTTTAATTTAAATTCTCTATCAGGCATGTTACTTATATCTCTTTCACTTAGGTCTCTGGTCATGTTTTGTCCTGTTTTTTCATTTAGGACAAATTCCTCTGTCTTTTCATTTAGTCTAGGTCTCTGTGTCTGCTTCTCTGTGTTAGGAAAGTCAGCTCTGTCTCCTGTTCTGGGGGATAATGGCTTTATGAAGAAGACATCTTATAGTGCCATCTAGTGTAGTGTTTCCTATTCCCCAGTGCCTGGTGCTTCCAGGAATGTCTCTAATATGTGCTGCATGTGTTCTATTATTGTGTCCTGGCCACTTTATTCTTCAGGTCATTTGCTTGCAGAGGCTTTCTTTGCCTATTGTGGGCAGTGTTTGGTCCTTGGCCTGAACGTGGCAAGTTTTAACTAGTTGTGCTCTGGTCTGCTTTTGAAATGAGACCTGTTGCCACCACCTACAGAACCAAGGCCCTGCAGATCTCCCTGGTTGGGAGACATGTTTGGGTAGGGGTTTGGGCTGGTCTTCTGCACAAAGGGGCCCGCTGCACTGGGGCTGAGGCAGGTGTGACTAGGAGGGGCACTTCCTTGGTGTAACCAAGTTAGGTAGTGTGGAGGCTGTGCTGGTTCCTGCAGATGGCTCTGTGTTTGTGCTGAAGGGCTGGGAAGGTAATTGATGCCTGACAGTTCCTTTGTTCTGAGGTGTCTCTTTGTGAATGCTGCCTCTCTGGGACATGCTCTGAGATGAGCAAATAACCACTGCATTCTGCTCCCAGATGCTCTTCAGATCGCTGTTTCCACTATGTCCACAGGCTGTTTGCTCTACCTTGTCTCCAAGAGCAGCTCCAATGCTTCCAGGCTCTCCCAAGCCCTGCCCACTAACATACAGAACTCCGGCTTTAAGCCCTGCTGGTTGCAAGCACTTCTGAAATTTGGCCCCTCTCACTTTCTAAGCCAGTTGCTATGGGGGATTCGTTTTCCCTGTGCACTCCTCTGTGTGTTTGTCTGTCACCCTTATCTAAGACAGTAGCTTCCTGCCCACCATAGTGGCCATCATCTGTTTCTCTCCCAAACCTTAGTCTCCACACCTTTTACTTTCTTTGATGTGGCCTCCTCTCTGCCTTTAGTTGTGGAGTTTGTTCTGCCAGTCTTCATGTCAATTTCTGTGATTTAGGATGATTTAATAGTTACCTAGTTTATTCATGGGACAGGGTGAGCCTAGGGTCCTCCTACTCTGCCGCCATCTTCCCCTTTCTCTGTTCTAGAATGGTTTGCAGGTTTTAGACTCTGAAAATCCACAGTTCACCATATTCCCACAAGTATATAATGTATTCTGTCAATTTTCTAAATATCTGTCAATTAAAGAATATCTTTGTGGAGATGAAACACGTTACAGCTTATCAGTGGGAGCAAACTATTGTGAGCCCATGTTTTTTCTTCACACATGTGTATTCCAGAACCCTTTAGCCACTTGTCATGGGTAATGTAGTATGTGAAAAACATTCTGAGTTCACATGTAAAGGAGAGAAATATGCCAGTACTGTTCATCCTTGTCTTATATCATTCAGAATTGATTATACAGAATACTTTTGGGATTTATCATTTCCACATTTCACATGCAATCCCAAAGGTCCAAGACATGGAAAACAGTAGTGATTATGAGCACAGATTTAAGAGTAAGACCTGAAACTGAATCCTAGATCCAACATTTGCTAGTTCTCTTACTAGGGACAAATTATCTAATATCTCAAGCCTGTCTTCTAATCCATAAAGGGGAGAAAAATAATAGTGTTTTTCTCACATAGTTGTGAGGATTAAATGAGATGCTGCATGTAAAGCACAAAGTACAATGTCAGTCACATGCTAAATTCTCAGTGAGTGTTAGAAAATATCATTTGCCCAGAGTAATTAGCCATTTTGCAGATAAACAAGTATTTCCATTGAGCAAGCTTTGGGAGCACACTATTTAGCTAGAGAGCCTTGCCATAGCTACCATTTACCACCATACAGAATATGTTGGGTATACTATCCAGTTATATATTATGGCTCTTAATATGAGCTTGGTAGTTCTCTGTCATTCATATACATTTATAGTAAAAATTATGTTATTTTAGGAATAACAAATTTGGAAATTTGGTGACATGGACCTCTTTGAAAGAAGAATAAAATCTCTCATATTCTCACAGGATTAATGTACCTCTAAAGCAGAGGTTGGCTGACTATGGCCTTTGTGCCTAATCTGGCTCACCATCTATTTTGTAAATTTCACAAGCCAAGAATGGTTTCTACGTGGTTTATTTACTTTTTTTTTTTTTTTAAAGATTTTATTTATTTGACAGAGAGACACAGCGAGAGAGGGAACACAAGCTGGGGGAGTGGGAGAGGGAGAAGCAGGCTTCCTGTGGAACAGGGAGCCCGATGCAGGGCTCAGTCCCAGGACCCTGGGATCATGACCTGAGCTGAAGGCAGATGCTTAACGACTGAGCCACCCAGGCACCCTACATGGTTTAAATGGTTGAAAAAAAAATAGAAGTATTTTGTGACAAGAGAACATTATGTGAAATTCAAATCTTAGTGTCTATAAATAAAGTTTTATTGGAATACAGCTGCACTCATTCATTTATGTATTGTCTGTGGCTGCCTTCATACATATTGCAGTGTCTAGTATAAGTATTTCAATTACTTATAAGCTGAATGCTGAATATCAATTTTATACAAAGAAACAAAAATAGAATTTTTAAAATCCTAACTTCGAAATTTATTAGTGATCTGTCCCATTTTTTATATCTAACTTGCTCAAAATATAAATAATGTATAAACTAAATTATCAGTGAATAGATGTCACACAATGGCTATTTAAGATAATAATTTATTGTTATTTTATGACTTTAAACATCTTTATTCTTTCCTGTTTGTTGTAACACCAGCTTTTAAGTTTTTATTTAAATTCCAGTTAGTTAACATACAGTGTACTCGTTTCAGGTGTACAATATAGTGATTCAGTACTTCCATACAAACACCCGATGCTCATCACAACAAGATAACACCAGCTTTTTAAAAAGTCTTCTAAAAAACTTTTAAGTGTAAAAACAGCTTTTTATGAAAGATTAAAAATATGATAAAGTACAAAGAAAAGCATTCTAATGGGTTAGGGGATTAAGATTCAAGGAGAGGGCGCCTGGGTGGCTCAGTCGTTAAGCGTCTGCCTTTGGCTCAGGTCATGATCCCAGGGTCCTGGGATCGAGTCCCACATCGGGCTCCCTGCTCGGCAGGAAGCCTGCTTCTCCCTCTCCCAGTCCCCTGCTTGTGTTCCTGCTCTCACTATCTCTCTCTCTGTCAAATAAATAAATAAAATCTTTAAAAAAAAAAAAAGATTCAAGGAGAGTTTTATTACTGCTAATCTTTTGGGAGGAGAAAGCCCTTGATCAGTTTAAGGGGTGAAGAAATTTCTAAGAGGAAAGGTGTAACCCTTAGTTACTCAGAAAAGCAGGAGATGAATCTTTTTTAAAAGGCAGAAAACAAATGACCTAGGCTAAGTGGTTCTAAACTAGAGGGATCCATGTTACAGTTACTGGAGTTGTTTGTTTTCTAAAATTCACTCTACCCAATTAAAATCTTCAGAGATGAGGCCTCTAAGCAGGTGGATTCTAGGAAAAGCTCCACAGGTAATTCTCTATGCATATTCCTCTAGTTAATAATGTCTGACATAAGCTATGGATAAATTAAAATTCTGAAGCCTTTCAAAAAATTTTGAAAGGTAGAGATCTAAAGGCAATGGGGCATTTCAAATTTGGGTGAGCTGAAGTTTTGACTAGACTTTGGACAAGAATATGTATTAAGGAAGTAAGTAGAAGTGTTAGAGAACTTAGTCAACTGATGGGCATTGTTGAGCAAATTAGGTACATTCAGACTTATATAAAATAATTGTCATATGCTTACTATAATATGTTTGATGGAGAAGGAAACTATTTCCTAGGACACTTTTCACTTGTGCTGAGCAAAGACTTCCACCAGGTGGCAGTAAAAATACATTTGTGAAAGAAGCTGGCAGAACCAGTTTCTTAATCTTTCCTGTGTGTGATGGACCCCTTCTCAGAATAATGCTTTTAAGTGGATAAAACAAAATACATGGTAATATATGTGCTTCTTTAAATGTATTAAACAACAGTACCTAACAGATCTAATAAAAGCCATAGTTTTGAAGTAGTGATAAGTATAAATATTTCAAAATATTTGCAACTGCAACATGATATGAAAATATTTGTGATTTCTGTTAGTGACAAAATCTAAGGTCCTCCTAATAATACTGTGGTTTTGCCTCCACTCATTACTGAAGAAAATGTTCATTTTCAGTCCAAGGTTAATGAAAATGAAGACAAATTTCCTACACTTAATTCATAGATCACATGAATTCTATCCATAGACCCCCAAAGGGACCCCATATTAAGAATTAATATCCTAAAAAAAAAAAAAAAAGTATTCTATCCTATGGAGAACTATATCAGTGTATGGATAGTGATTACTTATGATCTGGGTTTTTTTAAACATATGTGGTAGTGAAGTTACATATAGGTATATCACACTTTATGAAATAGAAAAAGTTTCTGGGGGCGCCTGGGTGGCTCAGTTGGTTAAGCAACTGCCTTCAGCTCAGGTCATGATCCTGGAGTCCCGGGATCGAGTCCCGCATCAGGCTCCCTGCTCAGCAGGGAGTCTGCTTCTCCTTCTGACCCTCCCCCCTCTCATGCTCTCTCTCTCATTCTCTCCTCTCAAATAAATAAATAAAATCTTAAAAAAAAGAAAAGTTTCTGAAGAGATAGGCGTAAAATAAATCATTGTGTGTAAATCTATTTCTCCCCTTTGTTTTCATCATAAAACTGGAAATTAAATTCCTCTATGGGAAAAAGATATGTTTCCCAAATATAACTAAATTATTTTCAATCAGATTTTGAAAAACACTTAAAATAAAAGCAAATTTCTGAAAAAATATTTTTAATCTTACATCACAAAGTAAATATAAAAATAGTTGTTTCTTGCCTACTTACCATGCACAGGGTATTATATGCAACACTTTGTATGTATTATTATACTGAATACTAAAATACTTGTGTGACATTGTTACTACTCTAGCCCCCATTTTACAAGAGTCAGCGTTGTTGTTTTAGGGAGTCAAACTAACCTGGATTCAGTCCTGGCTCCATTTATCAGCTAAGTGAGATTGGTCAATTTTCTTAACCTCTGTAAATTAAAAAGTCCTTACCTATAAAACAAGGATAATATAAAAATACTATCTATCTTATGGTGGTAATGTGAGATAATGCATGAAAATAATGTAGTATCTTGCCTGGCACACTATCAGTTTATCAAGATCACCAATGATCTACACATTGCCAAATCCAGTCCATTTTCAATCTCCATCTCCATGGATTCATCAGTAACTTTTAACACAGGTGATTACTCCCTCTTCCTTGAAACAGATCTCTTCACTTGGCTTGTGGGATACCACTTGCTCTTGGTTCTCTTACTTCACTGACTGGCTGTTCCTTCTGTCTTCTCTGATACATTCTCCTTATTTTCTTAAATTAAAAAAAATGGAGTATCCAAAGGACTCATTGCTTAGACCTCTTCTCTGATGCTCTAGATAATCTCATAGATAATTTTAAATGCCATATGTAAATTAGTACTCTAAAATTTATAAAGCAGCCAAAGGCCTCTCCTGAGCTCTAGAGACTCACATTTCCAACAGATGACTCAACATTTGTACTCAGATGTCTAGTTAGCAATGCAAATTTAACACATCCAAAACTTGACACTTATCTTGCCTTCCCCCAAACATGCTTCTCCCACATTATTCCCTATCACAGTAAATGTCAACTCCATCCTTCCAGTTTCTTAAGTTAGAGTCTCTCTCACATAACATATTCAGTCCACTTAGGAAATCCTGCCCATTCTACCTTCAGAAGTTATCCAGAATCCAGTCTTTTTTTTACCATCTCCATTGCTACTGGTCTCCCTGCTTCCACCCTAATTTCCCTGTAGTCTCTTCTCCCTACAGACAAGAGTGATCTTTTATTTTTTTTTTTTTTTGAAGATTTTACTTATTTGAGAGAGAGACAGATAGCGAGAGAGAGCACAAGCACAGAGGAGAGGGAAAAGCAGGCTCCCCACTGAGCAGGGAGCCCGACATGGGGTTCGATCCCAGGACCTTGGGATCATGACCTGAGCCAAAGACAGACGCTTAACTGACTGAGCCACCCAGGTGCCCCAAGAGTGATCTTATAAAAAAATAAAACATCATGTCACTTCTCTTCTCAAAACTGTCCATCTAGCATTAAAATAAGAGAGAAACACCTTACCATGGACCTATATGGCTTAGCCTTCTATTGTTATCTGATCATGTCTCCTATCACTCTCATTGCACCCACCATCACCACATCTTACCTATTCTGTTCCAGTCATACTGACCATTTTGTGGTTCCTCAGACATGCCTCAGGTCCCTTATACTTTCAAGGCATTTTCCTCTGATATCTACAGGGCACACACCCTCACCTCCTTCAGTTCTTTGCTCAGTTACCACCTTTTTTTTAAGGCCACCCTGTTTAAAATTGTAAGTCACCCAAGTGCTCTATATGCCCCTCCCTGTTTTATTTTTTTGCATAGCACTTACCACCATCTGATAATATCTTTTACTTAATTTATTGTCTGTTGCCAAACTTAAATGTTAGGTCATATTGACAGAGATTTTTATTTGTTTTATTCACTGCTGTATTCCCAGTACCAACAATACATTTGTAAAATGAATGACTAATTTTTTTTCGTTTTAATGCTTTATCAGGTGCTACACAGTTTATGCTTGACCCCAAGCTCATGGATCACGGGCAGTCCCATCCAGAAGATGTAGATATGTACAGCACTAGAAGCTGAAATAGTCTGCGTAGAGAACTACAAGATGTGCGAAGTTGAAAACGATGATGAAAAAATCATGTAAAGGGTAACCGTGACACAGAGAGTATAACTTTTTTTTTTTTAGGGTATAACTTTTAAACGAAGTTTTTCCCTCACATCTTCTAATGTAATGTACAGTTTGACCAATCACATAAGGGATTAAAACACAAACTGTGAATTTAATCCAAACAGTATTAAATGATTGATGAAGAGGCAGAAGTATTGGGATGCATTTAATGATTTTTAAGGGTGTTTATTAAAAAACAAAAATAGAGTAAATATATAAACACTGATGAAATATGTATGTGTATATATAAATATTTATACAGATACATATACATATTTGCTTTAGCTTTTTCAAATTAATGTCAGCTAAATTAGAATGGTGTGCAAAAAGAATGTGTTCCCCTTTTTTTTCATTCCCCAGAGCTGGAATAAAATATCCATATTTTATGACACTTGGGCTTGGTTTTGTCTCTTTGTTTTATTAATGTCAACTCCTCTTAAATGTCCAAAAACATTTCTATTTAAGAGGACCATATTCTACAAGGCACCCCAGTGCTACCTAGTAATCCTACTGGTTCCTTTAGGTGGTTTCCTATTCTGTTCCCCAGGAGAGGTATTACAGACCATTTATTCTTAAGCCTCCTACACCTGCCAGAGATGACTGTCTATTACATAGTGGGGAAACATGAGCTTTTAGACATGACCATTTTCAACTTCTTCCCCTCTACCTTCAAGACTTACCTCTTTTCAGCGGTGCATCCCTTTCGTCTAAGGCTAATGCTTATTTGTGTTCCTGATCTCATTCTTTGCTGTGTTTTCCAGTACCATATTCTATCCTATTTAATCTTCAGTCTTTGGTTTCTCTTTTCGTTAATTTCTTTTCCTCGATCTATCAGTAGCTTCAGATATTCTTTATCCAGAAACAAGAGTAACAAAAACCTTTCCTTAACCCTACCTCTTCCTCTCAAGCTATCTTTTCTTTCTCTTTCCTATGATTGCCATACTTCATAAAATAAATTAGTGTCACTTTCTTACTTCCTCACTTTTGATTCCTCTCTTTCTGACTCCCTGGCCTCTATACCTATTTGAATTTTCTGTAATTATTGACTCTTGAACATTCCCTACCTGAAACTCCCTCCTCCCTTTGCTGTTATTCCTGCTTATCTTGTCATTCTTCATTCTCTTGCTCTGAATCAAAATGCTGTGGCTCTTCAGGTTGCATTCCTAGTCATCTTTTCTCATTTTATATGCTCTCTCATTTTCATTCAATATACTTTACTGGCTTTAGCCACCATTTATATTTCCTTATCATTTATATTTCCAGCTCCCATATTTCTCTAGAGCTGTAGACCTATTTTCTAATTATTTTTTATTGCATCTACCTTACATCTCAGGTATCCCCAATGTTAATATGCCTAAAATTAAATTGCCTCTACCTCTCTCTTCTTTTATTTCTGTGTTTTTCAGATCTACTCTACCTTTTCTACTCTTCTTTAATCCTTGCTCCCATTCAAGTTTTCATCATCACCTTCCTGCCCTCCATCATTCTTGCTTTATGTCACTTGAGAATGTGTTCTCTTTGCAGGTAGCAATAAACCAGTTAAGAGTAAATAAGAGTCTATATAAAGTCTGGAATTAGACAGTACAGGGTTTATTCAGTAGCTCATTAGTGCCATCAAGGACCTAAACATTTTCTCTTTCCACTCTGCTCTTTAGTATGTCAGTTTGTCATCTCATGGTCACAAAATGGCTGTTGTTCCTGTGGAACATAAACACATTCAATGTAGGAAGAAAGATTAGGACAAACTCTGCCAGATGCTTCTGACCCTCTATTATCAAAAAAGTAAATGCTTTCTTAGAGCCTCTCTCAGAATTCTTGTCTATATCTTGACTAGAACTTACCATACAGCCACCTTAGCTCAAGGAAAATTGGCAAATCATATTTTTTTCTATGGTGAGGAAGGCAAACTGTAAGGGATATGGAATGGGTGTTGAGTTTCAGCTAACATATAGTGTCTGCTACCCTATTCTTCTAACCCATCTGTCATATTATGACATAGTTGTCTTTCTAACAACCATTATGGTTAGTTGTCTCTCTGAAATCTTCAGTGGCTCATCATCGCCTATACCGTCAAATCAAGACACCTAAGCATGGCATACAAGGCCCTTCACTTATGATCCCAATTCAACTTTAATCCTATCTTCCCTCTCCTTTCCTACCCTACTGCCAATGTATATTATATTTTATCTGTAACATATCACTTACTCCTTGAACATGCTTTGTTATTTTAAGGGTTTTTTTTTTTTTCTGCCTATGCTGGTATTTCCTCTTAGAAATTATTTTCTGTTTCCTCCTGTTCCATATTCTAACTTCCTACTCATCCTTCAAACCCAATTCCAGTGTCACCTTTCTCAATCCTCTAAGGTAGGAGTGAAATGCTCTCTATTCTACATTCCTTTATACTTGGGTGTTTATAGTTGTGACAACCCATCCAATTTATTATAAAGCTAAAACTAGTATTTTTTCACAGACAAGACTCCTTGTGGGTTATGACTGAATCCTCTTTGTGCAGCTTTTATGCTTATGAAATACCTGGTACATAGTAGGAACTCACATGTTCTGTTTGCAACACAGGATACAAAAGTAATTATACTTCTGTGAAAGGGCTTATATTTCTACTAGAAAAGAAAGAAACGTATGTATATACACGTGTTATATGTAGTATCTTCCCTAAGATAAATACAACCAAAGAGTTGTAAATGCTCAGAGATAAAATGTAGTTCTGAGATGATATTAAGGAGTCAGTGGTACTTGAGCTACTCAAGGTAGGGAAATAGTTCACTTACTAGTTTTTCATAAGTAAGCTCCTCAAAATTTAGCTTCAGTATTTTAAATGAATTTTTTGTACCTCAGATCTGTTTATAATCAAATGAATCCATATTTCGTCAAATCTAAGACACGTTATTTGCCTCTAAGAAAAAAGTGATACCAGTTGATCATTATAATTATCCCAATTTCAGCTGTGTTAAGATGTGAAAATATAAACATCTAAAATTTAGTGAGATATGGTAGGTAAAAAATAAATATCCTACTACTAAATATAAAGTGATTCTTGATTTATCTACTCTTTTGGATCATCAACTCTGTTACTAGTCATTAGTGTATTAGTTTGGATAAAGGAAGGTTGATTATATATGCCAAATCTGTTTCAAAGTAAAAGACCTGCTCAAACCAGAGTTTGATCACTTGCTGTATTGTACAACACTCAAAGTCAAACTGCTGTTGGACTCAGGTGACATTCAAATGTTGGAGCATATGTTGGGACAAGTTGAGATGAGTCATCTTTCACTCTTCCTTTGCCATATCCATGAGTACTTCTCTATTAAACCTGAACAGATGCCAACCCTCCTCAGAGGAAAGGTCTAAAGCCCCTCGACGAGTATAGTAGTCAATAGAAGCCTGGTTCCAAATGACAACAAGAAAGTGCATGCAGTTACATTGGCTTCTGATGGCTATCTGTTTAAAAACAAAGAGATTACTTTTAATTGAAAGCATAGTCTTCATTAACACATTTATTTTATTAAAGGTCTATATGTAAGGCACTATGTCTGTATAATACTTCCAAATAATAATACAATAGTTAACTCTTGGAGTTCTTTAAAGCTGTAAGAAGAAAAAAAGTCCTGTTGAGTTTTAAAACTCTTTCTTTGAAAAGTCCAAAGATGATTTGCAAAGTCTTCTCATTGTTTTTTCTGTAAATCCAATTCAGTTTTTTTCTTTATGTTTTTATAATTTTTTTATTATGTTAGTCACCATACAGTATATCATGGTTTTTGATGTAGTGTTCCATGATTCATTGTTTGCATATAACACCCAGTGCTCCATGCAATACGTACCCTCCTTAATACCCATCACTGGGCTCACCCATCCCCCCACCCCCCTCCCCTCTAAAATCCTCAGTTTGATTCCTGGAGTCCATAGTCTCTCATGGTTCGTCTCCCCCTCTGATTTCCCCCCTTCATTTTTCCCTTCCTTCTCCTAATATCCTCCATGCTATTCCTTATGTTCCACAAATAAGTAAAACCGTATGATAATTGCCTTTCTCTGTTTGACTTATTTCACTTAAAATAATCTCCTCCAGTCCCATCCATGTTGACACATCCGGAAAGGATGCAAAAGTTGGGTATTCATCCTTTCTGATGGCTAAGTAATATTCCATTGTATATATGGACCACATCTTCTTTATCCATTCATCTGTTGAAGGGCATCTCGGCTCCTTCCACAGTTTGGCTATTGGGGACATTGCTCTATGAACATCGGGGTGTATGTGACCCTTCTTTTCACTATATTTGTATCTTTGGGGTAAATATCCAGTAGTGCAATTGCTTGGTCATAGGGTAGCTCTATTTTTAACTTCTTAAAGAACCTCCATACTGTTTTCCAGAGTGGCTGTACCAGGTTGCATTCCTACCAACAGTGTAAGAGGGTTCCCCTTGCTCCACAACCTCTCCAGCATTTGTTGTTCTTGCCTTGTCAATTTTTGCCATTCTAACTGGTGTAAGGTGGTATCTCAGTGTGGTTTTGACTTAAATTTCCCTGATGGCTAATGATGTTGAACATTTTTTCATGTGTCTGTTAGCCATTTGTATGTCTTCTTTGGAGAAGTGTCTGTTCATGTCTTCTGCCCATTTTTTGACTGGATTATTTGTTTTTTGGGTGTTGAGTTTGAGAAGTTCTTTATAGATCTTGGATACCAGCCCTTTGTCTATAGTGTCATTTGCAAATATCTTCTCCCATTTCTGTGGGTTGCCTCTTTGTTTTGCTGACTGTTTCCTTGCTGTGCAGGAGCTTTTTATCTTGATGAAGTCCCAAAAGTTCATTTTTGCTTTTGTTGCCCTTGCCTTTGGAGACGTGTCCTAAAAGAAGTTGCTGTGGCTGATTTCGAAGAGGTTACTGCCTATGTTTCCTTCTAGGATTTTGATGGATTCCTGTCTCACATTGAGGTCTTTCATCCATTTTGAGTTTATCTTTGTGTATGGAGTTAGAGAATAGTTGAGTTTCATTCTTCTGTATATAGCTGTCCAATTTGCCCAGCACCATTTATTGAAGAATCTGTCTTTTTCCATTGCATATTTTTTCCTGCTTTGTCAAAGATTAATTGACCATAGAGTTGAGGGTCCATATCTGGGCTCTCTATTCTGTTCCATTGATCTATGTGTCTGTTTTTGTGCCAGTACCATGCTGTCTTGGTGATCCCTGCTTTGTAATATAGCTTGAAGTCATGCAATGTGATGGCCCCAGCTTTGTTTTTCTTTTTCTACATTTCCTTGGCAATTCGGGTCTTTTCTGATTCCATACAAATTTTAGGATTGTTTGTTCCAGCACTTTGAAAAATGCCATTGGCATTTTGATTGGGATGGTGTTGAAAGTATAGATTGCTTTGGGCAGCATAGACATTTTAATAATGTTTATTCTTCCGATCCATCAGCATGGAATGTTTTTCCATCTTTTTGTGTCTTCTTCAATTTCTTTCATGAGTGTTCTGTAGTTCCTAGAGTATAGATCCTTTACCTCTTTGGTTAGGTTTATTCCAAGGTATCTTATGGTTTTTGGTGCTATTGTAAATGGAATTGATTCCCTAATTTCTCTTTCTACAGTTACATTGTTTGTGTATAAGAAAACAACTGATTTCTGTGCATTGATTTTGTATCCTGCCACATTACTGAATTGCTGTATGAGTTCTGGTAATTTGGGGGTGGATTCTTTTGGGTTTTCCACATAAAGTATCATGTCATCTGCGAAGAGAGAGAGTTTGACTTCTTCTTTGCCAATTTGAATACCTTTTATTTCTTTTGTTGTCTGATTGCTATTGCTAGGACTTCCAGTACTATGTTGAACAATAGTGGCGAGAGTGGGCATCCTTGTCAAGTTCCTGATCTTAAGGGAAAGGCTCTCAGCTTTTCCCCATTGAGAATGATATTCACTGTGGGCTCTTCATAGATGGTTTTTATGAAATTGAGGAATGTTCCTTCTATCCCTACACTCTGAAAAGTTTTAATCCAGAAAGGATGCTGTATTTTGTCAAATGCTTTTTCTGCATCAGTTGAGAGGACCATGTGGTTCTTGTATCTTCTCTTACTGTGTTCTGTCACATTGATTGATTTGCGAATGTTGAACCACCCTTGCATCCCAGGGATAAATCCCACCTGGTTGAGATGGATAATCCTTTTAATGTACTGTTGGATCTTACTAGCTAGGATCTTGTTGAGAATTTTGGCATCCAATTCATCGGGATATTGGTCTGTCATTCTCATTTTTGATGGGGTCTTTGCCTGGTTTTGGGATCAAGGTAATACTGGCCTCATAGAATGAGTTTGGAAGTTTTCCTTCTGTTTCTATTTTTTGAAACAGCTTCAGGAGAATAGGTATTATTTCTTCTTTGAATGTGTGGTAGAATTCCTCAGGGAATCCATCAGGCCCTGGACTCTTGTTTTTTGGGAGGTTTTTGATTACTGCTCTCACATGTTTTTGCTGCAACTATTGAGATAATCGTATGGTTTTTATCCTTTCTCTTGTTAATGTGATGTATGACATTGATTGATTTGTGAATATTAAACCACCCTTGCATCTATGGTAAATCTAACTTGATCATAGGGAAAATTTTTTAAAATGAATATTTGGGTTTGGTTTGCTAGTATTTTGTGATGATTTTTGCATCTATGTTCATCAGAGATATTGCCTTTAGTTTTCTTGTTTTGTAGTGTCTTTATCCGGTTTTGAAATCACGGTAATGCTGTCTTTGTATAATGAATTCGTAAGCTTTTCTTTCTTTTCCATTTTTTGGAATAGTTTGAGAATAAAAGGTGTTAATTCTTCTTTAGATGTCTAGTAGAATTCACCTGTGATGCCATCTGGTCCTGTCCTAACTTTTGTTTGGAGTTTTTTGATTGCTTGATTCAATTCCATTGCTAGTAATTAGTCTGTTCAAATTCTCTATTTCTTCCTGATTCAGTTTTCAAAGGTCATATGTTTCTAGGAATTTATCCATTTCTTCTAGGTTGTCCAATATGTTGGCATAAAATTTTTCATAATACTCTCATAATCCTTAATATTTCTGAATTATTGGTTATTATTTCTCCTTCACTTTTAATTTTATTTGAGTCCTTTTTTTGATGAATCTGGCTAAAGGTTTTCAATTTTGTTGGTATTTTCAAAGAACTAGCTCCTGGTTTCATTTATCTGTTGTATTGTTGGTGGTTTTTTTTTTTTTTCTTTCTTTTTTAGTCCCTATTTCATTGATTTCCGCTGCATTCTTTGTTATCCTCTTCTTTCTAGTGGCTTTGGGCTTTGTTCTTTCTCTGTAGCTCCTTTATGTGTAAGGTTAGTTCTTTATTTGAGCTTCTTAGTTTATCAAGTAGACCTATATTGCTATAATCTTCCTTCTTAAAGCAACTTTTCCTGGATCCCAAAGATTTTGGATCATTATATTTTCATTTTCATTTGCCTCCATGTATTTTTTTAATCTCCTCTGATTTCTTGGTTGACCTGTTCGTTGTTTAATAGCATGTTTGTAGCCTCAAGGTATTTGTGTTCTTCCCAGATTTTTTCTTGTGTTTGATTTCTAGTTTCATATCATTGTAGTCAGAAAAGATGCATGATAAATTTTAATCTTTTTGAGTTTATGGAGACTTGTTTTGTGGCCTAAACTGTGATCTGTTCTGGAGAACATTTCAGATACACTTGAAAAGAATGTGTATTCCACTATTCGGGGATGGAATGTTCTGAGTATATCTTTTAGATACATCTGGTCCAATGTTTCATTCAAAGCCACTGTTTCCTTGATTTTCTGTCTGGATGGTGTATCCATTAATGTAACTGAGGGTTATAGTCCCCTACTATCATTGTATTAATGTCATGTTTTTCTTTCTTTATGTCTGTTAATAGTTGCTTTATGTATGAGATACTCCTATATTGGGTGCATAAATATTTACAGTGATTATATCCTCCTGTTGGATTGTTCCGTTTGTAATCATGTAGTGTTCTTCTCTGTCTCCTGTTACAGTCTTTGTTTTAAAGTTTATTTTGTCTAAGTATTCATACCCCAGCTTTCTTTTCACTTACATTTGCACGGTAAATATCTTTCCATCCCTTCACTTTCAATTTGCATGTAACTTTAGTTCTGAAGGGAGACTCCTGTAGGCAGCTTATCATTGGGTCTTGCTTCTATATCCACTCAGTCACCCTATGTCTTTTGATTGGAGCATTTAGTTCATTTATATTCAAAGTAATTATTGATAGGTATGTACTTATTGCCATTTGTTACCTGTTTTACAGGTATTTTTGCTGTTCTTCTCTATTACTTTTTTCTCTTGCACTTTCCTTGTCTTTGATAGCATTCTATAGTGATATGCTTGGGTTCCTTTCTCTTAATTTTTTGTGTATCTGTTAGATATTTTTGGTTTGTGGTTTCCATTTGGCTCATACATAACATGCATATAGTGTAGCAGTCTATATTAAGTTGATGGTCGATTAATTTTGAACCCATTCTATTTTTAAAAAAGATTTTGTTTATTTATTTGACAGAGAAATAGAGCCAGAGAGCACAAGTGGAGAGAATGGCAGAGGGACAGGGAGAAGCAGGCTTCCTGCTCAGCAGGGAGCCCGATGTGGGGCTCGATCCCAGCACCCTGGGATCATGACCTGAGCCAAAGACAGACGCTTAACTGACTGAGCCACCCAGGCGCCCCTTTTTAAGAACCCATTCTAAAAGCAGTAAATTTTTATCCTCCCCCCACCATTTTATGTATATGTCCTACTTCACGCCCTTTCATTTTGTGAATCCTTTGACTTGATATTTATAGATACACTCGGTCTTACTGTTTTTGTGCTTTAACCTCCATACTGGTTTTATAAGTGATTCATCTATGGCTTTTTTGTTTGTTTGTTTGTATTTAACTCAAGTTTTTTCCTTTCATAATTTCTTACTCCTGATTATCATGTTTTCTTCCCACTCAAAGAATTCCCTTTAATAGTTCTTCTAAGGCTGGTTTAGTTGTAATGAACTGTTTTGCTTTTTGTTTGTCTGGGAAACTCTTTATCTCTACTTCTGTTCTGAATGATAGCCTTGCTGGATAGCCATGAAATGAGTGTTCTTGGTTGCAAGTTTTTTCCTTTCATCACTTTGAATATATCATGCCGGTCCTTTCTGGCCTGCAAAGTTTCTGCTGAAAAATCAGCTGATAGCCTTATGGGATTTCCCTTGCATGTAACTTTTATTGCTTTTAAAATTCTCTCTTTATCACTACTTTATTGCCATTTTAATTATTATGTGTGTTGGTGTGGATCTGCTTGGGTTGATTTTCTTAGGGACTTTCTGTGCCTCCTGGATCTGAGTATCTGTTTCCTTCCCCAGATTAGAGAAGTTTTCAGCTATTATTTCTTCAAATAAATTTTCTGCCCCCTTCTCTTTTCTCTTTTTGGGATCCATATAATGCAAATTTTATTAGGTTTGATGATGTTGCTGAGTTCCCTAAACATGTTCTCATTTGTATTTTTTTTTTCTTTTTCCTGTTCAGCTTTGTTCCTTTCCATTACTCTGTCCTCCAGCTCACTGATCTGTTCTTCTGCCTCCTCTAATCTATTGATTTCCTCTAGTCTATTTTTCATTTCAGTTATTAAATTATTCATCCCTGATTGGTTACTTTTTTGTTTTCTATTTCTTTGTTGAAGGTTTTCCTGTGATTTTCCACTTTTCTCAAGTCCAGTATCTTTAGGACCATTAGTTTGAATTCATTATCAGGTAACTTGTTTGTCTCCATTTCATTTAGCTCTTTTGCTGTGGTTTTTTCCTGGTCTTTCATTTGGGATATATTCCTCTGTCTTATTTTGTCTAACTCTCTGTGTTTGTTTATATGTAAGGAAAATCAATTATGTCTCCTGATCTTGAATGTAGTGGCCTTACAAAGAAGAGGTCCTGTGGTGCCCTGTAGCACAATGTCTCCTGTTCACCAGAACCAGGTGCTTCATGGGTGTCTTCTATTTGGTTTGTGTGTGCCCTACTGTTGTGGCTAAGCCTCATTTGCTTTCAGTCCAGTTGGCTGCAATGGCCTGCTTTGATTTTTGTGGGCCATATTTGGTCCTGTGCTGTTAAAGGGCCATTCTGTGGCAATAGGCTTACAGTTGGGCATTGTCAGCAGTCAGACCAAAATGCTTGCCCTAAGCCCAGTTTGCTGGGGCTGAAGTCATACCAGACTGCAGAGTGCATTCCCTGCGTTGTCTCCTAAGAGGCTTATGTTGGTGGGCAGTGGCTATAAACAAATCAAATGCTATCCCCAGTTTGTCTCTTAGGGCTGTGGTAGCACCCACCTGCAGGGTGCTCTCCCTACCTTGTACCTTGAGAGGCTTTTATTGGTGGGCAAGGCTGGCAGACCAGATGCCTGTCCCCAGTGCCATGGCTGCAGTGACCCCAAACTGCAGAAGTCTCTCCCTCTGCTACCCCTGAGGTTTTTGTTGGTGGACAGGGCCAGTTATCATATCAGGTGCCTGCCCCCAGTCCATGTGCTGGTGCTGCAGACCCACTGATCAGCAGGGCACTCTCTGCACTGCCAGTTACTAGGTTTGGCTGCTAGGGCTGCAGTCGAACTGATGTATGGGGTTATCTTTCCCTCTCCACAAGGCAGGAGTCATTTTGGACTGGTGCAGGTCACTGCCAGAGCTGCTCGAATAAGACCTGACAGGAGCTGCTTGGAGAGACTCCTGCTGAGTGGGGTGAAACGGATGGAGTGGATCCACAGGAGAATGTGGGGTGGGATGCATGGTATTAGCAAGGTAGGTACAGCATACCCCGTTTCCCACAAGTATCCAGCTATCTAGGCTGGGAAGTAGGGGTTTGGGGAAGAGAGAAATGACTCCCACCAGCTTTTTTATTCTTGGCATAGTCTCCTAAAGATCCCTGCCCCTCCAGCACATATTCTGAGATTTGTAAATAAATCTTCATGGATACCCTAGGCATTTTTCATACTGCTGCTTCTGTGTTCTGTCCTGGTGGGGTTGTTTGTTATGCTGTCTCTTTAAGGTTGGGGACTCCATTTCCTATTGCCCTCTCACTCTCAGCGCTAAGCCCACTGATTTTTAACATTCCTGGAGTTAAGCCCAACTGGTTGTAAAAATTTGAGAAGTTAAGCCCCATGGTTTTCAAAGTCAAATGTTATGGGCACTTGTCTCCAATGCAGATCCCCCATGCCTGGGTTGCCTGCTGTGGGGTCTGACCTCTCCCTTCTATGTGCTTGTGGTGTCCCTCCCATTTGTGGTTAGTCTCCCCAGGAATCTGGTTCTTGACCTTGTCTCTGTCTCTCCTACCCTTTTCAATGTGGACTCCTCCCTTTGATTAACTGTGGGATGTCTCTTCTGCTAGTCTTTAGGTCATTTTCTGGGTTGGTTGCACTGATGTGGCTGTTTTCTAGGTGTGTCCCTGGGACAAAATGAGCTTAGGAGGCTCCTACTCCAACTTCCCAGAAGTCATTTTTATGCTATTCTTATATTCATACCATGGACCTATTTTATAGGTAGAATTGCCTTCTAATCTCCCTCTTGCTTACTTCTGCTTTATAGCAAAGTGGTGTATAGTATGGTTGTGGGTTACATAGAAATCAATTTTTGATTAAACATAATTCAAATATAATTATGTGACTATCTGATTTGAAGATCTATTTTAATTGAAATAAAAAATAAGTATGTTTTGAGGTTATGTTCAGAAGGTGAGATAAATTAATTTACACCCTGTTAAATAATATTTAATGAAGAAAATGACAACATACAGAATACCAATACTAAATGTAATACATACCTGACTTAACCTCTTCAGCATTTCAGCTCCAATACCTAGACCTTTTAAATAGATAATGGAAAATGACACGAGTTTTAAAAATCCACTTAACAAGTTTTGCTTTAATCTTAAAGAAGTAAAATATGAAACCCTATATGTGGCTGTTATATATTCTTAATAGCTTGTGTTGAAACTCAACTCATGAATGTTTTTAATATCTTCTTCCTAATTGTAAAGTGGTTCCAAAGGTAATAGAAAAGATTTTGGATTTAAAGATTGGTGAAGCAGAAATGAGTCCCTGTCACTCTCATAATATAGTATATTTCTTATTCACTTCCAGACAAAACAACCTAAAATATAAATGCATTTTTTGAAGATAAAAGGATAGCTGTGATAATTTGGCTTATTCAAGCTTTGATGGGAACTAAAAAGAAAGTCATTTTCTAATCTGTGATTGAGTTTTCCCCATATGCAAGGATAACTAGGATAGTGATCAGTCTCATGAAATAGAAGTGAGTTACATAAACTAACTTAAATACCATATTTATAGTGAAGTCCTATCTCTACTCCTTAAAATATGCCATTTTAATTTTTAAACTATAAGTAATAATATAAGTGTAGCTCGACCTCGGTAAGCTTGTATGACATAAAAGTCCTCTAGGTAAAGTAACTTGCCAATCCAGGGGTCGTACGTAAAGTAGTACATGGCAAATCCAACAGTCACTTTGCCTAGAAGAGGGAAGAGAAGGTACAACGAGATTAATGCTTTGAATCTTAAGAGTGTTCTTTCCTCTAAAATTGAATATCTTAGTGTTTTCTTTGTTAAACTAATAAAAGCTTACTGGACAAACTATCAAACAGTACAAAAAATACATAATGTAGCTTTAGGTCCCTTATAACAAAATCTTAAAAAAAGACAGGCCATCTTTTAATAATGTATATTCTTCCAAATTTTTTCCTATGCATATACGAATACATACCACACATTTTCTGTAAAAAAACAAAAAATAAAAACTAAGTTTATGTACTTATACTCTTCTACTCTGTTTAGTAGTAATTCTGTGCTATCAAATTGTTCTTCATTTTCAGGGTAGAGAAAGTATACCCCAGATTAAATTGGAAGAGGCAGATTTATTTTACCTGATGGTTTTTGTTGATTGTGTACTTCTGCAATTAGGCAGTAGAAAAGGGGATTGTCCCCAAAGCCATCTCTGAGTAAATCTGAAATATAAATTCATATACAATATGTTAGAAAGTTTATAATAAAGAAAAGGAAGATGGTAGAGTAGGCAGTACCAGGAATTCATCTCTTCACCTCTACAACTGTACTGGCAGTGAATATTCTGGAACTCTAGAGTTTATTTGAACACTTACAACTTCCAGAGGACAGCTTGGCTGGTAAACTGCAGTTAATTTTGGTCAAATTCAGCTATCAGCCCACTGGTGGCTTACAAGTCTCCCCTGCCCCCTTGCCTCATGGCAGCAGCTGTACAGACAGCAACATGAATTGTTGAGTGATTGCTGGAGCCAGGGTAGGCATTAGGGGACTTATCCTCCAAATACTGGAGTTCTGTGTTCTGCTCATGGATTGCTACTCTTAATGCTGAGGTGAGAGCTTAGAAGTTGGCCACCATTTTTCCAACCGCCACCAATGAAAGCAGCTTCCAGATGTAAAAAGAGCCACATGAGAATTTAGAAAGCTACCATGCATGACCAGGGAAACACAGACTTAGAAAAGACCTCAGAACACCTTAAACACTTAACTCAGGCTGATCTCTTACAGAGATACCCTATAACAATAAAAAACAAAAACAAAAAAAACAGCCATCCCTGGGGAAGGGGGAGAATTTTATTTCCAGAGTTAACATAAGATTCAAATGTCCAGTTTTCAACAACAAATCACAAGGCATACAAAGAAATTGGAAACTATGCCCCATTCAAAAGAATGAAGTAAATCAATAGAAAACATACCTGAGGAAGCCCACATGTATTAGAACAAGACTAAAACAACTGTCTTAAAGATGCTCAAAGAGCTAAAGGAAAGACAGGCACAAAAACAGGAAACATATGAACAAAATAAGAATCTCAGTAACAAAATACAAATTATAAAAAAAAAAGAACCCCCACCAAAAATTCTGAAGCTGATAATTATGTACAATAACTGAAGTGACAAATGCACTGTAGAGGTTCAAAATCAGAATTGAGCTAGCAGAAGAAAAAAAAAATAGTGAATTTGAATATAAGACAATTGAAATTACCAAGTCAGGAACTGAAAGAAAAACAATGAAGAAAAATAAACAGTGCCTAAGGGCTTTGTGGAACACCATCAAATGGGCCAATATACACTCTATAAGGCAGATTCTTAGCATGATAAGAGAGAGGGGGAAAAAAGAATATTTGAAGAAATGATGGCTGAAAACTTCCCAAATTTGAATCAATTAATGTATCTACAAATCCAAGAAGCTCAACAAACTCCAAGTAGTATAAACCAAAAAGAGCAACACTAAGACACATAATCAAACTGCTGAAAGACAAAGAGAAAATTCTGAAAGCAGCAAGAGAGAAGGAACTTGTCATGTACAATGAATCATCAGTAGGGTTATCATCTGATTTCTCATCAGAAACCTTAGAGACGAGAAGGCCGTGAGTTTATCTATTCAAAGTGCTGGGGGGAGCCTATCAACTGAGAATTGTATCTCTACCAAAACTGCCCTTCAGAAATGAGGGAGAAATTGAGACATCCCCAGATCACCACCAAAAACAAAGAAACAAAAACCTGAGGGATTTTATTATCAGTATACCTGCCCTGCATAAAATGCTAGAAGTCTTTCAGGTTGACATGAAAGAAAGCTAGACAGTAACTCAAAGCCACATAAAGAAATAAAGATAAAAGTAAAGATACCTAGTTAAAGGTAAATGCATGGACAATTATAAGGGCTAGAGTTATTTTAATTTTGTTTATAACTCCACTTTTTATTTTCTACATAATTTAAAGACAACTGCATAAAATTAGTTATTAATATATGTTATTGGGCACATAATGTACAAAGATGTAACCTCTAACATCAATAACATAAAAGAAGGGAAATGGAGATGTATAAGAGAAGAGTTTTGTATGCTATTGGAATTAAGCTGGTATAAATTCAAATTAGATTATTATAACTTTAGGATGTTAAATGTAATTTCCATAATAACCACAAAGAAAATATCTATAAAATATACACATAAGGAAATGAGAAGGGAATCAAAATATTTCAATACAAAAATCAACAAAACACAAAAGAAGGTAGCAGTGGAGGAAATGAGGAACAAAAAGCCTGTATGGCATATAGAAAACAGCAAAATGGAAGAAGTCCCTCCTCATTTACTTTAAATGTAAATGGATTAAATAGTCTAATCAAAAGACAGAGATGAGCATAATGGATTAAAAAAATGATCCAACTCTATACTGTCTATAGGGGACTCACTTTAGATTTAAACACACACACACAGAAAGGTTGATAGTGAAAAATAATGGAAAAAAGATATTTCATGCAAATAGTAACCAAGAGAGCTAAGGTGGCTGTAGTATATCAAACATAATAGACTTTAAGTTAAAACTGTTACAAGAGACAAGGAGATTATTTAATAATAAAAGGGTCAATTCACCAAGAAGATACAACATTTATAAACATTTATGTACCAATCAGAGATCCAAACTAAATGAAGCAAATACTGACAGAATTGAAGACAGAAAAATAGCTCTACAATAATAGTAGGAAACTTCAGGTCTTCAATTTCAATAATGTATTGAACAACCAGACAGAAGATAAATAATTTGCTAGATTTGAACAACAATATAGATCAAATGGACCTAAAAGAAATACAAAGTACACTCCACCCAACAACAACATAATGCACATTTTTCTCAAGTGCACATGGAACTTTGTCTAGGATAGGCCGTATGTTAGGCCACAAAACAAGTCAATAAATTTTGAAAGATTGAAATCATACAAAGTATCTTTTCCAATCACAGTGGAATGAAACTAGAAATCAACAGCAGAAGGAAACTAGGAATATCACATATACGTAGAAATTAATGCACTCTTAACCAACAGGTCAAAGAAAAATCACAAGGGAAATTAGAAAACACTTAGAGATGAATGAAAATGAAAATGCAACATATGAAGCTTATAGAATGCACTGAAAGCAGTGCTTGAAACTTAAAGATCTCAAGCAATAACCTAACCTTATACCTTAAGAAACTAGAAAAAAGGAGCAAACTAAGCCCAAAACTAACTGAAGGGAGGTAATGATAAAGTTTAGAGCAGAGATAAACAAAATAAAGGGAAAAAGTACAATAGGGAAGAATCAGTAAAACCAAAATTTGGTTCTTTGAAAATATCAACAAATTGAAAACTAGACTGACAAAAAAGAGAGAAGATGCAAGTTAATTAAAATCAGAAATAAAGCAACACTACTACTGACCTTACAGAGATGAAAAGGATTATAAGTAAATACTATGAAATTTACACCAAGAAATTAGATAACCCAGAAGAAATGAACAAATTCCTTGAAACTTACAAATGACCTAAACTGATTCAAGAAAAAATCTGAGCAGACCTGTAACAAGAGTTTGAATCAGTAATCAAAAAAAATTTCTCAACAAAGTAAAGTCAGGAACCAGGAGATGGTTTCCCTGGTGAATTCTATCAAAAATTTAAAGAAGAATTAACATAATCCTTAAACTCTTCCAAAAAAGTGTGAAGAGGAAGAAACATTTCCTAACTCATTCTATGAGGTCAGTATTACTTTGATACTGTAGACAGGTAAAGACATCACAAAAGGGATGCCTGAGTGCCTCAGTCAGTTAAGCATCTGCCTTTGGCTCAGGTCATGATCCCAGGTCGTGGGATCTAACCCCATGGCCAGCTCCCCAATCTGCTTCTCCCTCTCCCTCTGCCCCTTCCCCCACTCTTGCTCTCTCTGGCCTTCTTTCTCAAATAAATAAATGGAATATTACTTAGCCATCAGAAAGGATGAATCCCCTACTTTTGCATCCTTTCTGGATGCGTCAACATGGGTGGGACTGGAGGAGATTATGCTAAATGAAATAAGTCAAACAGAGAAAGGCAATTATCATATGGTTTCATTAATGGAACATAAGGAATAGCATGGAGGATATTAGGAGAAGGAAGGGAAAAATGAAGGGGGGAAATCAGAGGGGGAGACGAACCATGAGAGACTATGGACTCCAGGAATCAAACTGAGGGTTTTAGAGGGGAGGGGGGTGGGGGGATGGGTTAGCCCGGTGATGGGTATTAAGGAGGGCACGTATTGCATGAAGCACTGGGTGTTATATGCAAACAATGAATCATGGAACACTACATCAAAAACTATGATGCACTGTGTGGTGTGATTTATCCTAGGAAAGAGAGGAAGGTTCAACATAAGAAATCAATATAATACACCATATTAACAAAAGGAAAAAAGCACATGAACATCTCAATTGATGCAGGAAAGGCATTTGACAAAATACAATACACCTTCATGACAAAAGCCCTCAGAAAACCAGGAATAGAGGAAAATTCTTCAACATTATAAAGGGTACTTATAAAAAACCGTTAACTTCATGCTCAATGGTGAATGGCTTAAAGCATCCCCCCTAAGATTAAGAAGACAAGGATGCCCACTTTTACTACTGCTTTTCGACATTGTACTGGAAGTTATAGCCAAAACTATTAGAAAAGAAGAAGAAATAAAAGCTATCTAAATTAGAAAGAGGTAAAATGATCTCTGCAGATGACACAATCCTACTGATAAAAAACCTCAAAGAATCCAAAAGATACTATAGCTAATAAAGGCACTCAGCAAATTTGCAATCTATAAGATCAACAAACAAAAGTCATTTTTGTTTCTATACACAAAAAGAACAAACTAAAAAGTAAACTAAGAAAACAACTCCATTTACAGTAGCCCCTAAAATAAATAACTGGGAGTTAATATAACCAAAGAGGTGAAATATTTGCATGCTGAAAACTACAAAAAACATTGCTGAAAGAAAAGGACCTAAGTAAGTTGAAAAACCTCTTGTATTCATAGATAAGACATAACATTGTTAAAATGTCAGTACTACCCAAAGTGGCCTAAAAATTTAATGCAATGGCTATCAAAATTCCAGGCCTTATCTCTTTTCACAGAAATGGTAAAGCCCATCCTCAAATTCATTTGGAATTCCAAGTGTGTAATTTTATATGCTTTAATCCTCTCTTAATGTTCATATTTCCTGCCTAAAAAGTTCTAATTCATTGTAAAACACTAGCCTATCCTTTTAACATTGCTGGCTATCAAAATGTAGTGAATATCTTGAAAATAGTCTGTCATTTTCTGTTTATCTATTTCATCCTATTTGGCTACTATGAACGTATTGGGCATTAAATTTACTTTCTTTGAGCAGTTACATTTCTCATTCTACATTTTGAAAATTAGTTGAAGTCTATTGCAGCCATAAGATGTAAAAGCTCTTAAATATGAATTTTGTACTTAAAAAATGGGGAAAATATAGTGGTTCACTGACAAAGCTACCAAACTAATGTCCTGCACATGTAGGCACTATTAATGGCATCATCTTTGTGTACCAAAGACAGCAGCTTCCACATATCTAGGTACAAGTAGTATGTGTGTGTACATTATGCCATGTTTTTTTTTTTCAGCTCTGAAAATACTATAAAACATCTTACCTGTTACTGTTAACTTCACTGAATCTAGCATGTTTTCACAGGAAGCCAATTCCTATCAAAGTAGAGAAAACTTTCAGTTTATGGCTTAATAATAAATTCTTAAGATGATAATCATGAAGTTTTTCTTGAGCACTTATTTATTGAGCATTTATTAATGTAAGATGTCCCAGTTGGTATTAATAAAAGTGAGTGAGAATTAACTCCAGTCATCTAGAACCTTAAAATCTAAATGTATGTCGAGAGAAGATCAACTATTTCAATAACTCACTCATGAAGATAGGCTGTCCAGGTAACTAGTCTTGAATACAACCAGAAAGGTTGAAGTAAAGTTAAAAATGTTCCTGAATATTCAAGGTAGATGTCACAAAGTCTATATACAATAAAGCTAGTAGACTTTATGAAAGGTCTGTCATGTTTGCCTGTGAGGTGTTTTTCCCAGTTTAGACTTTGTCAGTGTGGCTTTTCACTATATCATTTTTTTGCACATTCAAAATAATACATGGTTTGGATCTCATGCTTGGGAAGTCACTGCCCACTTTCAGATTATTAGAACATAAAGCTCAAAGCTACTTAATTATTACATTCATACCTATGAGTAAATAATGTCTCATGTCTATAATAGTAATTTAGCTTTTCTAGTATTTTTCTAGTGAATACTCATTAAAATTATTCCCAAGAAACTTCTAGTTTATATTCAGATACATGAGGCAAGTTTAAAATTAAATGTGGTCAGGAACTCCACAGATGACAGGTTCATTGAAGTGGGAGGGTCCAGGGATCTCTTTTTCCCTTGGTGATGTTTGGAAAGATAAGGAAGGTAAGTTTTCTGGATAGAGAGATTCACTGCCATTCAGTAATAAATTCATTAATTGCCAACTGGGTGTCAGATACTAAGCTCCAAAAAGTTTAAGTGTTTTTTTCTACATGGAAAAACGTGCTTCTGGAATAATTAACATGTTGTGTGTAGTATTTTGATTGATGATCTGATCATGCAGATTAATGCCAGTTAGAGAAATGATGTGGGAACTTGTGGGGATAGAATAAAGTAGAAGATATAAATAACCCAGTTCTTACAGATCTGTAATAGGACCTAGCATCATTTCAGCAGATAGATTTCACTAGAAAACATTTGGTGTTTTATTTTGGCCATTAAAACACATTCTCTGATCAAAGAGAAAGGAATGTGGCCTGATTTAAGGATTTATAGATGATAGATAGATAGATATATGATAGATAAATAGAAAAAAATATATAAATTAATATATATATAAAATATATGTATATATAAATTAGTAGATGGAAACATTTTCATTGCAAAACTCTTTTTATAAGGTTCTCTTATCTATAACCTGTGCCTTATTCCAGCCTCATATTTACTCCATTAAAAATCTAGGCTACTACTTTTATATGGAATTGTTTAGGCTGTGCATCACATAAGTGATTGTTTGAGTGCCACAGAACTTAAGCACAGTAACCATGGCTATTAGTTTGTCCCCTTTACTATATACTGGGATGATTTCCAGGAAAACCATAATTACCTCCTTAAAAATGATTTTTTAAATCAGACATTTTTAACCCAACTCCTTGGATTCCTGGAGGTTGTCTGTGGATGGGTGTGGATGGGCTTCAGGAGTCAAAGAACTATCTGAAATTGTATGGAAAATTTGTTCTGGATGAATTTTTTTTCGGCACAATCATTAGGTTCTACATGTAGGTGTGGTCTTAAAAGCAACAAGACTTGCTACCCTAAAATCTTATACATTAATACCTGAAATTCTATTACTGATAGGTCATTCATTTAAGTGAAACATTCCTTTTCTCTAAGATCCTCTTAAAGATAAATTTTCCCTAGGACGGACAACATACTAGGTCCCTGAAATATCCATGAATTCATCTCCCCCCCCCCTTCCTGAGCCCACTACTTTAAGTCAAGAAATTTATGTGTAATTATTTTACATTATTACAACAATTTTTTGATATAGATAGTACTATGATCTTGATTTTAGATGTGAAAATTGAAACCTAGAGAGGTTCAGTAACTTCCAGAAAGTTGTGTACGTGGGTCATAATTAGCAGAGCTAGGATTCAAACCCAGCCTATGCCTTCCTTACTCTCAGCCCTAAACTAATGCCATGAAACTCCACAGAATAAGGAGAAAGACGCTTACTTTAATTAGGCGCAAGATTTCTGGGCAGTCATGAGCCTCTGCAGGTCTTACTCGGAAAGAATTCATGCTTGGTTGCCTCATGCCTGATTGGCTTCTGCCTGGTTGCCTTATGCCTGGTTGGCTTGGACTTGGTTGGTTCATGCCTGCTTGGCTTGTCCCTGATTGGCTTGTTCCTGCTTGACTTGTGCCTGATTGGCTCCAGCCTGGTTGTCTCATGCCTGATTGACTCATACTGAATTGGCTGAGGCCTGGTTGTCTCATGCCTGATTGACTCATACTGAATTGGTTGAGGCCTGGTTGTCTCATGCCTGATTGACTCATACTGCATTGGCTCAGGCCTGGTTGTCTCGTGCATGGTTGGGTTGGACCTGGTTGCCTCATGCTTAGTTGACTTGTGCTGAATTGGCTCAAGCATGGTTGCCTCATGCTTGGTCGCCACATGCCTGGCTGGCTCAGGCCTGGTTGGCTCATACCTGGTTGCCATGTGCCTGGTTGGCTCCTGACTGGTTGTTTCATGCTCAGTTGGTTCATGTCAGGTAAGCTTGTATTTGGTTGGTTTATGTCCAGTTGGTTCGTACCAAATGAGCTCGTGCCTGGCTGGCTCATCCCTGGTTGGTTCATGTCTGGTAAGCTTGATTGTTTCATGCCTGATTGGTTCATGCCAAGTTGATTCATTCCTGGTTGGCTAAGGACTTGTTGACTTATGACTGGTTGGCTGAGGACTGGCTGGCAGATGATGGGTTGGCAGATGCCTGGTTGGCCAGTGACTAAGTATCTTGATGGAGCAGGAGTCCTTAACTACAGCGCTGTAGTGGGAGGCTCTAGGACGTTTCTGTTTTTTTCTCCACTTGATTCGTACTTTGAGACCCCTCTATCAAGATGAGAATGGGGAAAATAAAGGACTACCTAAAGAAGATTATCGATGCCTCTGATTTGCTGGAGTTGACCTCACCAGCGATTACAGCTGTAGGCTTGGCTGGGTTTCAGGTTGTCATCTGGCCTTTCTCTGCCAACAGGCTGGAAGCGAGGGGAAGAAGAAAATGACCCTGGGGGAGTATTACTGCTTCACCCCCTTGCACAGTCACTGCGTCATAGTGATGGAAGTCACAATGCTCATATTTACGTGCCTAAGTGCTCCCCCATGTGGTGAGGGACAGGGCCTGCTTGACCACCACTTTATTTCCTCCTTTCCTGGAGCTTAAGAGGGTGAAGCAAGAAGCTGGAAGGAGTCTGAGAGCTTATGCTTGGCGTTCTCCCTAAAAGTGCCTGCTATTTTAACCACTCAATTCAAAGATAGTTGCTTTAATTCTGCTTTCCCTCTGCCCCGGCCCTGAAATAATTCGCTTCCTATTTCTGTCCTTACTTCCACTTACCACCTCTTTCCCATAGGCATAGAAACTAGAATGCTTAAAAAGGTTGTCTTAATGAGGTGCCCAAGTCTCTAATGCAGAAAATACTTCTTTATAAATAATTAAAAATAACTAGTTACTATTTATTGACTTATGACCTAGGCTCAGTGGGAAGCACATTACATTTTCTCATTTAATCCCATAGCAATCCTATTATCCCCACTTCTGCAGAAAATAGTTCAAAAGATTTGGTAAACTAACCAAGGCCTCAACAGTTGGGAAGAGCCTGAATTCAGGCAGAGGTGTATTCAACTCCATTTTCAGGCATTTTACCATCACACTATCCTGCCTCTTACACACACTATGCTTATTCTCCACCCCCATATCTGTGAAATCAAGATTATCTTTTAACCCCATCCTCCCTCACAAGAACCCTTCTCCCACCATTTTATTTGTTGGCTCATTTCCACAATAATGTATATTATGTAAATGGTGCTAAAATTGTTACAGATGGAGTGACTTTTGTTTTTTGATTATACCAGAGAACCTTGGTTGAGGCTATTTTAAGTCTCACACTGTGTTAAGAGCCTTATAAATGCATTACTTCATTTAATCATCTAAGCAACTCTGTGAGATATATACTGTTGTTCTACACTTTATTAATAAAAAAGTGGAATTTGAATTAAGTAGTTTATCCAAGTCTAATACATGGCAGAATGGGGACAGAATCCAAAGCCCAGCCCATGGACAGAACAGTAAATAGAACTGTGGGGCCACAATCACCATTTGGCCTATACTGGCTATAAATGGAACCTAGAGGGCCCATTTTCATATAATGACAGGCAAATCAAGTCACATCACAGAATTATGCTAAACCCAACATATATGTAGGTAATTTGATCTCAATCCATTTGTAATAATAATGAGAGCTAAAATTTTATGAACGATTCCTATGATGTCAGGCATGATTTTAAGGAACAATTTACTTGCAATAATTCATTTTATCCTCACAACAATCCAGTGATGTAGATGATATTATTATGACCATTTTTTCAGGAGACAGACTCAGAGACATTAGATAACCTGACTTAGGTCACACAATGAAAAGTTCAGACAAAATTAGGAAAACCCAGTTACCATTTTGGTTTTTCTGAAATGCCATGAAAGGGGTGAAGGAATCTTGCTGTTTGCTTTTTAAAATCAAACCATTTGCATAATTTATCATGGGGATGTTTGACTTTTTTTTCCTGCTTTTTTAGAGGAGGCACATGTCCAGTTGATCCCTTAAAGAGGTAAAACTAGAAATTCCAGTTTAGTGACCTAGCTCTGTTAAATAGTTTCTTCTGTATTTTGGCTCATAAACATTTACATCACTTGAAAGCCATGTTAGGTTTTCATTTTCTTTTTAAAGAATGTTGAGTTTGAGTATTATGCAATTTTGATTTTAAGAGAACACACCAACAATGCATATTCTTGCTCACTTACTTATTAACACAAATTGTCCCATCTTCGGAATACAGAATGAGATTGCCTCCATTAGCCATGCAAATATCTTTACACTGTAGCTGTAATAACATCAGGGAAAAACTAAGTTGTTGTTGTTTTAATATTTAAACAAAATCTTCAATAATCAGTGTTTGCCACAAGGTGGCAGTGTTATCCAGTTTGGGAACTCAAAGTCTAAATGATTATATTTAATAAAAGTATACATATTAATTTGAGGTTTTTGTCATTTCCAGACCTTATCAGAAAAATTTTTTAAATGTTATTATTAGAGTTAACATACTATTTTATTACAGTCTATGTAGTGAATTACATACGCCAAGACCTGCCAAATTCTAAGATTTCAAACTGCATGCATTGTCTGCTCTAACAAAATGTTTTAAATTTAATATAATTCCCATCTAAAAATATGGATATGTTTATGCATTAAAATGACTCCAACTCATAACATGCCCTTTTATGAAGATGCAAAGTAAAATCCTATATTCTAAATTCTGACCCTAGCTTGGTTTCGTCTAAATGAATATTCACAGTTGAAAAGGCATTTGTATAGTTTTAATCTATAGCAAACAGAATTTAAATTTGTTGGAATCTCCATATACCTCAGAGCCAATATTTTTTTTTCCTATCCCTTTTAATTTCACAGGCTTTTAGTTTTTACTTCTGAAAATGCAAATAAAAAGAAATAAAAGAAAAAGAAAAGGCAGAAAATTGAGTGGACTGGGGGATAGGGGGTGGGTGGGAGGGGTGGAGCTTAATGCAGGGAGCCAGACTAGAACAAAGCTAACATATAGGATATTTTCTGAAATAAAAACTTAAGGTGCTTTGGAGGCATCTATCAGTAAGTACCACTTATTATTTTCATAATATTTGCTATATTTTATTTTATTTCAGAATACATGCTTATTATAAAACATTTGGAAAATATCTAACAGACAGCCAAAAAAAAAAAAAAAAAAATACCTCACCACTTTACTTGAGCACACCCAAGAATTTGAAGTTTCTTTCCAAATACCAGCAGCAAATTTCCAATTAAGGGAAAATCATCACTTTGCTTATGCTATCTCTGCTTACCTGAGGGTGCAGATCTGGGATACATGGCTATTTTGTTTATTTTTTCTTAAGTTTTTATTTGAATTGCTGTTAGTTAACATACAGTGTAATATTGTTTCAGGTGTACAACATAGTGATTCAACACTTCCATACAACACTCAGTGCTTATCCCAATAAGTGCCCTCCTTAATCCCCATCACTTATTTCACCCATCCCCCCCACCCAGCTCCATTTTAGTAAAGGAGTTTGTTTGTTCTCTATAGTTAAGGCTTTTTTTCCCCCCGATTGCTCCTTTGTTTTCTTTCTTAAATTCCACATATGAGTGAAATCCTATGTTATTTGCCTTACTCTGACTTATTTCACTGAGCATAATACTCTCTAGCTCCATCCACGTCCTTCAGATGACAAGATTTCATTATTTCTTATGGCTGAGTAATATCCCATTGTATATATGTACCACATCTTCTTTATCCATTCATCAGTCAGTGGACACTTGGGCTATTTGCAGAATTTGCCTATTGTAGATAAGGCTGCTATGAACATTGGGGTGCCTGTATCCCTTTGAATCATTATTTTTGTATTCTTCGGATAAATACCTAGTAGTGCAATTGCTGGATCATAGGGTAGTTCTATTTTTAACTTTTTGAGGAACCTCCATACTATTTTCCAGAGTGGCTGCACCAGTTTGCATTCCCACCAACAGTGCAAGAGGGTTCCCTTTTCCCCACATTCTCACCAACACCTATTGATTCTTGTGTTGTTGATTTTAGCCATTCTGAGAGATGTGAGATGAAATCTCATTGTAGTTTTTTATTTCCCTGATGATGAGTAATGTTGAGCATCTTTTCATGTGTCTGTTGGCCATCTGTATATCTTCTTTGGAAAAATGTCTATTCATGTCTTCTACCCAACTTTAATTGGATTTTTCATTTTTGGGTGTTGAGTTTTATAAGCTCTTTATGTATTTTGAATACTAACCATTTATTAGATATGTCCTTTGCAAATATCTTCTCCCACTCTATAGGATGCCTTTTAGTTTTGTTGTTTCTTTCACTGTGCAGAAGCATTTTATTTTGATGAAGTCCCAAGAGATTATTTTTGCTTTTGATTCCCTTGCCTCAGGAGACATATCTAGAAAGAAGTTGCTATGGCCAATGTCAGAGGTTACTGCCTGTGTTCTCCTCTGGTATTTTAATGGTTTCTTATCTTTAATCCATTTTGAGTTTATTTTTGTGTTTGGTGTAAGGAAGTGGTCCAGATTCATTCTTATGCATGTGGCTGTCCCATGTTCCCAATACCATTTGCTGAAGAGAAATTCTTTTTCCCATGGAATATCCTTTCCTCCTTTATTGAAGATTAATTGATGATATAGTTGTGGGTTCATTTCTGGTATTTCTATTCTGTTCTATTGATCTTTGTGTCTATTTTTGTGCCAGCACCATACTGTTTTGATTACTACAGCTTTGTAATATAACTTGAAGTCTGGAATAGTGATGCCTCCAGCTTTGCTTTTTTTTTTTTTTTCCCAAGGTTGCTTTGACTATTTGGGATCTTTTGTAGTTCCATTAATTTTAGCAGTTTGTTCTAGCTCTGTAAAAAATGCTGGTGGTATTTTGATAGCAATTGGATTAAGTGTGTAGATTGCTTCGGGTAGTATAGACATTGTAACAATATTTGTTTTTCCAATCCATGAGCATGGAATATCTTTCCATTTCTTCGTGTCATCTTCAATTTCTTTCATCTGTGTTTTATAGTTTTCAGAGTACAGATATTTCATCTCTTTGGTTAGGTTTATTCCTAGGTATCTTATGATTTTGGATGCAGTTGTAAATGGAATTGATTCTTTAATTTCTCTTTCTGCTGCTTCATTATCAGTGTATAGAAGTACAACAGATTTCTATACTTTGATTTTGTATCCTGCAACTATACTGAATTCATGTATCACTTCTAGCAGTGTTTTGGTCAAGTCTTTAGGGTTTTCTTTATATAGTATCATGTCATCTGAAATAGTAAAATTTTTACTTCTTCCTTGCAAATTTGGATGCCTTTTATTTCTTTTTGTTATCTGATTGCTGTGGCTGGTACAATGTTAAATAACTGGTGAGATTGGACATCCCTGTCTTCTTCCTGACTGTCGAGGAAAAGCTCTCAGTTTTTGCCCAATTTAAGAAGATAGCAGGAAGGGAAAAATGAAGGGGGGGAAATCGGAGGGGGAGACGAACCATGAGAGACTATGGACTCTGAGAAACAAACAGGGTTCCAGAGGGGAGGGGGGTGGGGGGATGGGTTAACCTGGTGATGGGTATTAAAGAGGGCATGTACTGCATGGGGCACTGGGTGTTATACGCAAACAATGAATCATGGAACACTACATCAAAAACTAATGATGTAATGTATGGTGATTAGCATAACATAATAAAAAAAATAAAAAATAAAGAGTAAAGCAAAAAAAAAAAGATAATATTAGCTGTGGGTTTTTCATAGATGGCCTTTATGATGTTGGTGTATGTTCCCTCTAAACCTCCTCTGTAGATGGTTTTTATCATGAATGCGTGTTGTACATTGTCAAATGCTTTTTCTGCATCATTTGAAATGATCATATGGTGCTTATCATTTCTTTTATTAATGTGGGGTATCACATTGCTTGATTTGTGAATAATGAACCACCATTGCATCATGGGAATAATTCCTACTTGATTGTGGTGTATAATTTTTTTTTTTTAAGTGTATTGTTGCATTTGGTTTGTTAGTATTTTGTTGAGGATTTTTGCATCTATGTTCATCAGAGATATTGGCCTGTAGTTCTCTTATTTGTGGTGTCTTTATCTGGTTTTCATATCAGGGTAATACTGGCCTGATAAAATGAATTTGGAAGTTTTCCTTCCTTTTCTATTTTTTTGGAATAGTTTGAGAATAGGTATTAACTTCTGTTTAAATGTTTGGTAGAATTAACCTATGAAGTCATCCAGACCTGGACTTACTTGTTGGGAGTTTTTTGATTACTGATTCAACTTCTTTGCTGGTTATTGGTCTGTTCAAGTTTTCTATTTCTTCCTGTTTCCTTTTTGGTAATTTATATCTTTCTAGGAATTTATCCCTTCCAGGTTGTCCAATTTGTTGGCATATAATTTTTCATAATATTCTCTTATAATTGTTTGTATTTCTGTGAGGTTGGTTGTTATTGCTCCTCTCTCTTTTGTTATTTTATTTATTTGGGTCCTTCTATTTTCCTTTTGATAAGTCTGGCTAGGGGGTTATCAATTTTATTAATTTTTTCAGAGAGCTCCTGGTTTCATTCATCTGTTCTACTGTTTTTCCTTTGTTTGTTTCTAGATCATTGATTTCTGCCCTAACCTTTATTATTTCCTTCCTTCTGCTGGCTTTAGGCTTTATTGTTCTTTTGTAGTTCCTTTATATGTAAAGTTAGGTTGTTTATTTGAGACTTTTCTTCCTTCTTAAGATAGGACTGTATTGCTATATACTTCCCTCTTAGGACTACTTTTCCTGCATCCCAAATGTTTTGGACTGTTGTGTTTTCATTTCCATTTGTTTCCATGTATCTTTTTACATCTTCTTTATTTCCTGGTTGACTCATTCATTGTCTAGTAGCATGTTATTTAACCTCCACGTATTTGTGGACTTTCCAGATTTTTTTCTTGTGGTTGACTTCTAGTTTCATAGTGTTGTGGTCAGAAAAGGTGCATGGTGTGTCTTCAATCTATTTGTATTTGTTGAGGCCTGTTTTGTGACCTTATATGTGATCTATTCTGGAGAATGTCCCATGTTCACTTGAAAAGAAAGTGTATTCTGTTGTTTTAGGTTGGAATGTTCTGAATATATCTGTTCAGTCCATCTGGTCCAGTGTGTCATTCAAAGCCATTGTTTCCTTGTTGATTTTCTGTTTAGATGATCTGTCCATTGATGTAAGTGGGGTGTTACTACTATTATTGTATTATTATCCATTAGCTATTTAATGTATGTTATTAACGGTTTTCTGTCTGTGGATGTACCCATGTTGGGTGCATAAATATTTACAATTGTTATTTCTTGTTGGATTGTCCCCTTTATGTTTACATAGTGCCCTTCTTTTTCTCTTGTTATAATCTTTCTTGTAAAGTCTAGTTTGTCCAATATAACTATTGCTCCCAGCTTCCTTTTGACATTTTTTTGCATGATAAATGTTTCTCCATCCCCTCACGTTTAATGTGCAGGTGTTTTTAGGTCTAAAATGAGTCTCTTGTGGGCAGCATATAGATGGGTCTGTTTTTTAAATCTATTCTGACACCCTTTGTCTTTTTTTCTTCTTTTTAAATTCTTATTTTAGGGGCACCTGGGTGGCTCAGTCGGTTAAGCATCTGCCTTCGGCTCAGGTCATGAACCTGGAGTCTCAGGATTGAGCCCCCCATCGGGCTCCCTGCTCAGTGGGGAGTCTGCTTCTTCCTCTGCCCTTCACCCTGCTCGTGCTCTCTCACCCCTCTCATGCTCTCTGGCTCTCACTCTCTCAAATAAATAAAATCTTTAAAAAATAAATAAATTCTTACTTTAATTCTAGTTAAGTAACATACAGTGTATTATTAGATTCTGATGTACAATACAGTGATTCAGCACTTCCATACAACATCACCCTTTCTGACATTGTATGTGTTTTGATTGGAGCATTTAGTCCATTAACATTCAAAGTAATTATTGATAGGTATGTATTTATTGCTATTTTATTACTTGTTTTGTCATTGTTTCTGGAGATTTTCTCTGATCCTTTCTTGTCTTTGTCACTCTTGATCTCTCTTACACTCAAAGAGTCCCCTTTAATATTTCTTATAGGGCTGGTTTAGTGGTCATGAACTCCTTACGTTTTTGTTTGGGAAACATTTTGTGTGTGTGTGCAATGTCTCAAAAATATGTAAACACTCTATATTTTTGCTCTTTTCAAATGTATTTAAATTACAGTCAGTTAACATATAGTGTAATATTGGTTTCAGGAGTAGAATTTAGTGATTCATCACTTACATATAACACCCATGCTCAACACAAAAGTGCCCTTCTTAATACCCATCATGCATTTAGCCCATCCCCTGCCCACCTCCCCTCCATCAACCCTCAGTTTGTTCTCTATCATTAAGAGTCAATTATGGCTTGTTTAGCTCTCTCCTTTTTTTTTTTTTTCTTTTTCCCCTTCCCCTATGTTCATCTGTTTTGTTTCTTAAATTCCACATATGAGTGAAATCATATGGTATTTGTCTTTCTCTGACTGACTTGTTTCACTTAGCATAATACACTCTAGCTCCATCCATGTTGTTACAAATGGCAAGATTTCATTCTTTTTGATGGCTGAGTAATAGTCAATTGTATGTGGATATATATATCACATCTTCTTTATCCATTCATCAATCAATGGACACTTTGGCTCTTTCCATAATTTGGCTATTGTTGATATATACATCAGGGTGCATGTGCCCCTTTGAATCAGTATTTTTGTATCCTTTGGGAAACTACCTCTCCTTCTATTCTGAATGATAGCCTTGCCAGATGGAGTATTCTTTGTTGAAGATTTTTTCCTTCAGCACTTTAATTATATCATGCTACTCCCTTCTGGCTTGCAAAGTTTCTGTTGAGAAATCTCCAGCTTACCTTATGGATTTCCCCTTGTAAGTTAAGGACTTCTTTTGTCCTGCTGCTTTTACACTTTTTTCTTTATCACTATATTTTGCAAATTTAATTACAGTATGTCTTGGTGTTGGCCTGGTTTTGTTGATTTTGATGGGAGTTTTCTGTGCCTCCTGGATCTGGATGTCTGTTTCCTTCCCCAGATTAGGGAAGTTTTCAGCTATTATTTCTTCAAATAAATTTTCTGCCCCCTTTCCTCTCTCTTGTTCTAGGACGTCTGTAATACATGAATGTTATTATGTTTGGTGGAGTCACTGAGTTCCCTAAGTCTATTCTTGTTTTGTGTAATTCTTCTTTCTCTCTTTTGTTCAGCTTCATTACTTTCCATTATTGTCCTCTAGGTCACTAATTCGTTCCTCTCCTTCTTCCAGCCTTCTTTTTATTGCATCAAGCATATTTCTAATCTCATTTATTAAACTCTTCATCTCTGATTGATCTTTTTTTTTAAGGTTTTATTTTTTATTTGGATAATTAACATTTTTCATATTAAAGCATTTTAAAAACAATTAATTATTACAAACATTCAGAAAATCATAGAGGGTAACAAAACATCCATGTACCTACCAGCCTGATTAAAGAGATTTTGTTATGTATGTTTCAGATCTCTTCCTTTCCCCCTCATTTTATTATTATTATTTTTTTATTTTATTATGGTATGTTAATCACCATACATTCCATCATTAGTTTTTGATGTAGTGTTCCATGATTCATTGTTTGCATATAACACCCAGTGCTCCATTCAGTACGTGCCCTCTTTAATACCCATCACCAGGCTAACCCATCCCCCCACCCCCCTCCCCTCTAGAACTCTCAGTTTGTTTCTCAGAGTCCATAGTCTCTCATGGTTCATCTCCCCCTCTGATTTCCCCCCCTTCATTTTTCCCTTCTTATGTTCTTCTTTTTTTTTTTTAACATATAATATATTATTTGTTTCAGAGGTACAGGTCTGTGACTCAACAGTCTTACACAATTCACAGTGGTCACCATAGCACATACCCTCCCCAATGTCTACCACCCAGTCACCCCATCCCTCCCACCCCCCACCACTCCAGCCTGATTGATCTTTTTTTAACCTTTATCTCTGAGGTAAGGGTCTCACTGATGTCTTCTATTTTTTTCTCAAGCCCAGTGAGTATCATTATGATTGTTGCTTTAAATTCTCCATCAGGCATATTACTTATATCTGTTTTGCTTAGATCTCTGAGAGTGGCCTTATCTTGTTTTCATTTGGGATAAATTCCTCCATCTTCACATTTTGTCTAAGTCTCTTCCTTCTGTGTTAGAAAAGCTGGTCATGTATTCTGCTCCTGAAAGTAATGGCCTTATGAAGAAGAAATCATGTAATGCCCAGGGCCTGACACTTCAGGGAGTGTCTCTGTTACGTGCTGCATTCACTCTGCTGTTGTGTTTTGGATGTTCTAACCTTCAGGCCACTCTTCTGCTGAGGCTCTTCTTGCCCGTTGTGGGCAGTATTTTGTCCCTGGCCTGAATGTGGCGAGTTTTAACTAGATGTGCTCTGGTCTGCTTGTGAAGTGAGACCTGACACCACCTCTACCAGAACTGAAGTCCTACATACTTTCTGGTTGGAAGACATGGTGTGAACATGGATCATGCTGGTCTTCTGGGTTAGGGTCCCACTGTGCTGGGACTGAAACAAGCATGATTGAGAAGGGGAATCCCACCGGAGTGCAGGGGTTTGGGGCTTGGCATATGCAAGTTAGGCAGCCAGTTTTGGTGCTGTGGTGCTCACCACAGGTGGCTCTGTCTTTATGCTCAGGGGCAGAGAAGGGAAATGGCTCTCTCCAGCTTCTTTGTTCCCAGAAAGGTCTCTCTGTGAACACTGCCTCTCAGGGATATGCTCCAAGAGTGAATAGTCTCTCCCCATGTGCCTCAGGTGTTCTTCAAATTGCTGTTTCCACGCCATCTGCTCCCAGGTTGTTTGACTGCCTTCTCTCCAGAAGCAGGGTAGTGCCCTCCAGCCTCTATCCCTGCCAAGCCTGCTGACTTTTAAAACTCCAGGCTTTAAACCCTGTTGGTTACAAGAACTCACAAAATTCAGTCCTTCTTGTTTTCCAAGCCAATGATTTTGGGGAAACCTTTTCCTTGTGCATTCCCCTGTGTGCTCCCCTCTCTCTTCCTCATCTCTGTGACCATGGCTCCCTCCCTTTCACAACACCCACAATCCATTTCTCCCCTCAACCACATAGCTGCACTTCCTACCTTCTTTCAGGTGGCCTCTTCTCTCTGATTGGTTGTGGAGGTTGTTTTGTCAGTCTTTAGGTTGGTTTCTGGGGTATTTAGGATGATTTGTTAGTTATCTAGTTGTGTTCGTGGGATAAGGTAAGCCTATGGTTCTCTTACTCCATCGTCATTTTCTTTTCCTCATGGCTTTTTTGTTTAGACAAGTTCCCTGAGTGTAATCTTTTGTGAAAGGCAAGATGGGTCCAGAGCATAGTCTGGGATGGGGACTGAGAATTAAATTGCTTTGCACATAAAATGAACTTTTTTTTTTTTTTAAGAGAGCTGTGTGGAGAAAGAGGCTGAGTATTCCAGAAACTAGGAAAAGAGATGTTAAATGGAAAGGAAGAGTTTTTGACTTGCAAAGCAGAACCTGGCATAATGGTGATAGCCTGAGTCTTATGGCACAAGACAGCCAGTAAAGGTTCTCTTTAAGATGTCAGTATTTAGTTTTAAACTTTTCCTATTATATGCTGTGTGGAAATATGCCTACCTCCTCCTGAGTAATTTAGTGGTTGTCATCACATAGTAGCTTTGTATTTGTTGTAGTTTGGGAGCATGAAAGTGGAACGATGAAGACTACATGTCAGGCAGAGGTGCTGAAAGAAGGCCACAGCTGTAGGAATTGAACCCAGAGACTGAGAATCCTGACTATAGCTTGAACTGATTCACAAAAGGTTACCTTGGAGTAGGAGGGATGGGTAAAGAGTATAGATCCTGATGTTACTTGGGGTAGGAATTCAAGACATTTGGTTATTACTAGAATATGTGATGCCAGAGGACTGGGAGACATATGAATTTCCTAAGAAATATAAAATAGAAATGAAAAATCTGTCAGAATTCTACCTGGAGATAACTATTTACATTTTAATGACCCTCTTTCTTCTCTCTCTTTCTCTAATGTATTATATATAATTTTTATAATAAAAATATAAAATACAAATATATACATAAACTATAATTATATATAATTATTATTATGTATAATTTTAAATATAATTGATATGTGGTAGCTATCTTTTTTTGCTTAGCAATATATTATTAGTCTTTCCCCACTGCTATAGCATTACATATGACATTTTTAAAATTTGCTATCATTGAACAAATATTTATTAACCACCAACCATATGCCAAATTGTTTGAAGCCCTGCTGAACATTTATCAAATGTCCAGTGCTATGGCAAATGCTTTATATATGTAATCCCATTTAATCCTCACATTGAGGTAGCCATAATGACCCTAATTTCATAGAGAGGAAAATTGAGGCTTAGAGAAGTTAAACTTACCAAGATCACACAACTTGGTTTGAGCCAAGATTCAAACCCAGAACTAGTGTGATTCCTGAGCTCACTGCTTTGAACCAGATGCTAAGTCACTTCACTATGTATATGTTTTCTTTTATTTAATATGACATTTGATGTGCATTTTTGTTTCCAATTTTATAGTATTAAACAGTGTTCCAGTGAACATATTTGTGCAATACGTTTTTAAATAAACATCACTTTAAATATGTCTGGAGAACCCAGAAACTTTTTAGAAAAATATCAGTAGATGAAACCTGAACAAAAGCTCTATTTAAGATATTTAAATACCTTGCATTTGATATATAGGACACTTAGGTAAAAGATCTCCCTCAGTATACAAGTTTCAGCAAATACCCAGGGAGTATCAAGTTAGGACATTCTTTTCATGTTAAAAAATATAGGGGTGCCTGGGTGGCTCAGTCAGTTAAGTGTCTGACTCTTAATCTCAGCTCAGGTCTGGATCTCAGGGTTGTAAGTTCAAACCCCATGTTGGACTCCATGCCCATGTGGAGCCTACTTTTAAAAAAAATTATTTTTATTCTAACTCTTCTAATATTTTGTAATTTTTTTTCTTTAAAGAGAGAGAGAGCAGGGGTTGGGAGAGGGCGAGAGAGAATCCTAAGCAGGCTCTATGCCCAGTGCAGAGCCTGACACGGGACTTGATCTCATGACCCTGAGATCATGACCTGAGCCAAGACCAAGAGTTGGATGCTTAACTGACTGAGCTGTGCAGGCTCCCCTCTTCAAATATTTTAAGGAGAATCAGAGGAAAGTGGGGGAGAAAAGCTATCCTTAAGAGGTTTTTTGAATACAAAACACTAAAAGGAAAAAATTCAAGTACTAGAATAAAACAATTCAGGGAATATTTAAGAAATAACTTATCCCCATTTTAATTCTTAATTATTAAGAAATTTAATGTAATTTAAATCCTGCTTTTTCCCCTTCAATTAATCTTCATTTTAAACTGCCTAGTAACCCAACTAAATATTATTATAATCTTACTTTTCTAGTCTCTTCAAATATCTCTGTTCCTGTATTAATATTCTTGGAAAGCCTCTCTCTTCAGAGTATGGTGGTAGTGAGGCAGGGGACTGATACTACAGCTATGGCCCCAGAGAAAGTTCATATCCTCTTCTCCTTATTTGTACTCACTAATCTTACTAACTTTTAATTATTTAGTTATTGTCTTTCTGAAATGTCCCTAGTTTAAAAGTAAACCCCAGCTCCAAAAGAGGAATAATGAGAGTCTTTTCCACATCCAATCAAGAAATAATATTCTTGGAGAAAATGGGAGGTAAAATTAAAGCTGTTAAGAAGAATATAATGCTGGGATGAAAGCAGACCAAAAAGGCTAACATGAAATTGAGAACTCAATTTACTTCAAGGTTATTAGGAAACATTCAAGATAGCAGGAAGCAAAGTTAAAGGAAGCATGTTTCCAGAAACTGAGTTTATGTTACTGGTGTTTGATGAGAGAATTCTCCTTCACTTGAACTTTGGAACTAGAAAAGTCATAGCAATAAACTATCTTCTGTTATATTATGGACTACTATGGAAAATGTTATTGCTCACCAAATGCTAGTGATTTTGAAACATATACTCTAAGACACACTCCTCTTCTTCTACAAACCTATCTATTACAAAAAAAAAAATTAGAGTTTTCCATCATAGAGGTGAAAAAAAATGGGTTCTGCTTAATTTGGCTCTGGGCTCTGTGCCATCATCACTTGTTTGGTGATAATATTCTTACCATTGTAATGGGTTTCAGACAGTTGGAGTAAATAGAATTTTGGAGGATAAGCTCAGAATTCAAAATGCTTTCAGAGAAAGAGATAGAAGAATATTGAATTTGGCATCAAAAAAACCGAAAACAAAACAGCAAACAAAAAATCCTAGTTCAAGAGTCCATTCTGTGCTTCTTAGTAACTTTGAGGCCTTAGGAAACTTAACCTCTTTGAGCCATAGTTTTCTCATGTTTAAAGTTGAAACAGTAATACCTGTGCAGCCTCACAGATTTGTTGTGAGGGTTTATTCAAATGAAAAAGTGTATAAGAACTTACAAATGTAAAGGATTATTATATTTAGAGTGATAATGATATCTATAAGTGGAAAACAAGAAATAGCTAATCGACTAAGAATATAACAAAATAATTAAATGGCCCTTGTTAATCTTCTTAACCTCCTCCTCTACATCTCCCTTAAATGTTAATGATCCCTGTGGTTACCAGCCTTGGTTATCACCTCAAGCTACCCTTTCAACTGGGGTTCTTATCCACTTGCCACTCCCCTACCTACCTCAAACTCTATTCTTAGCTATATTGAACTTGTTTTCACTTTCTGAGTGCAGACACTATCTCTCCCTCCCCCCGCCCCCCCGTATTCAGGCAGTGTCTCTTCTTGTTATGCTTTTACCCACTTCTCAATGCCCAATTTCCAATTGCCTAGTTAATTCTTACTCATTATTCAAATCTCAATGTAGACATAACTTTTTGCAGCAGCCTTCCTTTAAACAAACTTGCCCCCATGCACTTCCTATTGAACCCCATTCTTCTTCTATACATTGCCAAAAGAAAACACCCACATCAGAACATCTGGGAGCTTATTAAAATGAAAAATCCTAGGATCTACCCTCCAGATGTTCTGATTCAGTGGTCTGGTGTAGAGCCAGTCTGCAAGTTAACTAGCATCCCAAATGATTCTGATGCACACTAAATGTTAAGAGCCACAGTCTGCCATAATACTCATCACCCTGAATTAAAATTTTATATCTGTGTCTTCCCTCTAACCTGTAATGAGAACAGGGACTGTGTCTGCCTTGCTCATGATTTGTGTTTCCAGTGCCTAGTATACAGTAAGGACTCAATACATGTTGAAACAAATAAATAAGTGACTGTATGAAAGAAAAGAAAGGGAAAGAACAGGTCTCCTAAAGTGGGAAAAACAGTGTGAATTCTGTGAGGCCCTTTGAACCCTACATGTCAATTACTACAAAGAGATGTGCTCTAAGAACACACACACTAAATGAAAAACATATGCCAATTCTTAGATTCACTGTTGTAACACCTGCCAAACATGAGTTACATAAATCGCTTAATGGAAACTGTAGATGATTTTTCAGAAACCAAAAAGTCACATTCACAACAAACTGTTAAATCTGGTTACTGCTGGAGAGTGGGATTGAGACAAGGGTAAGGGGTTTAGGTTTTTACTTTATATACTTCTGTATTGTTTGATTTTTTTTAAATTACCAAAAATAAAATAATTGCTTTAAAAAGTCAAGGACTATGCTATTGACTCCATGATTTATCAATACGCTACTCTACAAAAATGCATTTGAATAGTTATTTATAATCCAGCTTTTTCTATGATACTTAGATATTTGGGACTGAAGTGTAAGTATTTAGCTTCAAACATTTGCCTTATTCTTTTCTTCTGTTACTTTTAAATATGGCTCCAGAGAGCATCCCTTATATCATTGATTCAGTGGAAAAGTCACACTAAACAGATATTAAAGCAATGTGGTAAAGGGCTGAGAGTGAGGGAATTGAGGAGATGTTTAAGGGTTAAAAACTTACAACTAGGGGCACCTGGGTGGCTCAGTTGGTTAAGCGACTGCCTTCAGTTCAGGTCATGATCCCAGGGTCTTGGGATCGAGTCCCGCATCTGGCTCCCTGCTCCACGGGAAGCCTGCTTCTCCCTCTCCCGCTCCCCCTGCTTGTGCTCTCTCTCTGTGTCAAATAAATAAATAAATTCTTTAAATAAATAAATGTTAAAAAACTTAAAACTAGTAGATAGATAAGTTCCGGAGAGCTAATGCACAGCATAGTGATTATAGTCCACAATACTGTAACTTCAAAGTTTCTAAGACTAGATTTCAACTGTTCTCAATACAAAAAAGAAATAATTATGTGACATAATAGAGTAATGCTACTGTAATAATCATATTGTAATATATAACTTACACAATGTTATATGTCAATTATATCTCAATTTTAAAAAAGGAGCAATGAGGTAGAGCGAAGAGCACTAGCTTTGAAATCAAACAGTCTTCAGGTTGAATCCTGGCACTGCCATTAATAATGCTGTGATGTTAGAAAAGTTAGTCTCTCTGAACCTCAGTTTCCACCTCTTTAAAATGTGCTAATAATACCTTCCTCACAAAACTGTTGTAAAGAACAAGTATGATGTACTATATGCTGGCTAAACATAAAAAAATAAAAAATAATAAAAAATAAAAATAAAGAAAGAAAGAACAAATATGAGTTTATATATAAAGTGTCTAGCATAGGACTAGGTATTCAATAAATGCCAGCTTTCTTTTCCACTTTGCTCATTAAACAAATAATGTACTGAGCACTTATGTGCCAGACATCACTTCATGCACTGGGAATACACTGGTTCACAAAATCAATGTGGTCCTTGCCCTCGTGGAGCTAGAGTATAGTGGGGGAGGCAAACATTAAATTATATCTATCCATCTGTGTGAGAAAAAGGTGTGATAAGTGCCATGAAGAAGAACCATGGGGTGTGTGAGAGAGTATCACAGGGGTGTTGAATTTGTTGGGTTTTCTTTTAATGTAAAAAAGTGGGTACCTTAATTGGGAAGTGACAATTAAAGTGAGTAAGTATTGGCCAGGCAAAAAGTGAGGGCAGAAGCAAAAAAGAACCCTTCATTGCTTAAATCTGAAACATGTTTTTTCCTTCCACTTGAAGGTAGAAAAACATAGGAAAGTAAGTGTGTGTGTGTGTGTGTGTGTGTGTGTGTGTGTGTGTAGAAAAAAGAATTGCCCACTGGCTTATATAAACAGGAGATATCATTTCTGAACTCTGCATACACAAGAATTTATCTTAAAGTGAGTCTGTAATGACCCCATAAGAAAGAACTGTTAAACTTAAGAAGTATAAGAAAGCTAAGTTTTCTTTACAGTGCATCAATGCTATGAAATTTGCAATAATAAAACTGTCTTTCCACAGTCCAGTCAATTCATTCTTGAATCATTCCATTGAAGAGCTCACCAAATATGTGATCCATTGCTAAGCATTGCCTTAAATTTCAATGTCTAGTTTTTTAAAAACATTATGAACTGCTTGCTCAGATAGTGAACTCTGAAGGGAAAGAATTGCCTGACCAATAACGTAGCTCAGGAGATTCAAGTATGCTTCACTCATTGTAATCCTGTATTACTCATAGTCTAGAAGATGTCTTGAAGGCCAAAAAAGAATTTAGTAGGGACCCAGGAAATCCTGAATGACCTCAAAGTTTCCAGGAGTGACCTAGCTTCCCAAGAGTTAATCTGAGGATCACTCCATGACTATAATAGATTTTAGGCTTTCCCTTCCCTTTATGTACCTTCAGTCCTTCACAAAAGGAGCCCATCATTGCTTTGAATTTTGTATCTGTCACATCCTTCCCATCCTACATCACCTTAGCCTGGATTAATGTATCATCTTCTCATTTGGTCTCCCTAGCTTCAGGCTTTACCCCTCTAGTCTGCCCTTCCCATGTATCCATGTTATTCATCATTTTCTTTTTTACATATAGCATTAGGTGCTTGGAATTGTTCTGAACATTATGAACATATTAATTCACTTAATACTCCCAGTAATCCTTTTATATACGTATATTGTTATCCTCATTTTACAGGTGAAGATCCTGAGGGCACAGAAGACGTTAAGTTACTTGCCCAACCAAGGTTACACATTTAGTAAGTGGTAGACTGGGATTTAAACTTAGGTAGCCTAGTGCCAAAGTCTTTTCTTTTTAACTGGATCCTATACTGCTACTTTCAGTATAGTGAGACACCCTCCTGCTACTCCAGCCTTACTGATCTTCTTTTCTGTGAATTCCTTCAGCACTTATAAACTATACTATGTTGATACTTGCTTTTTATGTGATTGTCTTATGCTTATTGATTAGACAACCTAACCGGGGTATAAAATTCTCAAGGAGCAGCAGCAATGTCTTATCTGAGTTCTGTAGCCTGCAGAACACTTAGCACAGGGCTAGGTACCTAATAAGTTGCCCAAAACTTGAACAAACCTCCAGAGGTTGATATATCAAATGATAGCCTTTATCTCTTTAATTATAAATTTCACTCCTCTGTTTTGATTAAGCCGTATATACCATTAAAGGTAACTTATTTACCATAGTTAAAATGACTCATGAATCAAGGTTCAGAGTTATTTTGAAACATTGGAAAATTGACTCAATGAGTATTTTAATTTATTACCTCAACTTCCTCAAAGTCTGCCATTTTAGAATTCTTTAGTGATGTATTTTACAAAAACTATAGGATAAAGTAAAATAAAAAGCTAATTTTATCTTTGTAACTAACTTGCTGATTCAGATTCCTATATAGTTTATTGTGATTTAGTGTGTGATTTAGAGCCAAAAGACTTGAATCCTAGTCCCATCTCTAAGTCTTTACTAGTTATATAATTTTGAGAAGTTATTTAATCTCTCTCTGAGTCCTGCCCCCACCACCTTACCCCAGCCCTGCTTTCTTGTCTATAAATTGGAGATAGTATTCACCTTACCTCAAAGATGATTTTGAGGATCAAAGAAGGCAATGCATCTGAAAGTGCTTTTTAAACTCTAAAGCACTATACAAATATATGTTTTGTTATTATTCATAGCATAAGGTCAGAGAACAGAGAACTGTTAGTTTAGATTAACCCCTAATCTAAACTGTGTGATCTGGGTGAAGGTATTAACTTCTCTACCTCAACCTCTCCATTTGTAAAACAAATAATGATCTTAATTTCCTCCATATCCTTTTGGCAAATAACAAAAAATCTGATACTAAAAAAATCTGAATTGTTACTGAATTTTTTTCAACCCAAATGATGACCATGCCATGAAGTAAGTTATTTTACATCATTGCCTTCTATTGGCACTTAGTAGTTATATAATTATTTTGCCTGAATAAAATATTTTAATTCTTCCTGCTTTCTATAATTATAAATGATGAAGTGCAAATGCTATATATACATTACATTACATAGAAAAGAATAAATCACTCTTTGCATTATTAAAAAAACTAAACGGAAAGAAATACATATTTTAAGGAGCTCTTGAAGTAAATAAAAGAATTTTGCACAAAGAACAGAATATTTCTTCTGTGCTTAGAATTAAAGTTCCAAAAGTACATGACTTCAATTAATGAGTATTCTAGTCCAGTAATAATAACATAAAACTTCTACAAATTTATATGTGTATATATGTGTATTTGTGCATACATACTTTTAAGTATTCTGCCAATAGAAGACTTCAAGACAAGTCTTTAAGAAAGATTAAACCAAGAAAAAGAAGAAAGAAGAAAGAAGAAAGAAAGAAAGAAGAAAGAAATGTTTGACTCATGAGACAAGGAAGACATGAATGGAAGAGAATGTAGAAATTGTTGAGATTAGATTGAAGAAAGGGGAAAAGCACTTATTCAGTTAAGCATTCATTCATAAAACATTTACTGATCAGTTACTATGTGCCAGGCAGATATTATGTCAGGCTCTGAGGAGCCAAAAGGTGATTAAGACAAATCTCTGTTCTCAACGGTTTCAGTATTATTAGAAAGACAGACCTATTGATAGATGATGATAGATAGATGATAGAAAGATGATGATAGATGATAGATAGATAGATAGATAGATAGATAGATAGATGATAGATAGATGATAGATAGATAGATGATATAGATAAAATCAATGTAAGTACTGTGCTAGAGATATGCAGAGGGTGCCAAAGGAGCAAGCAAAAGAACATCTGTCTCAAATTAAATGATCAAGTAAAGTTTTTTTGGAATAGGTGACAGCCTGAGCTGAGTTATAAGTGAGAAATAGGAGTTATTCATATTAAAGGAGAATGGGGTGTATTTCAAGCAGTGGAAGAAGCTTTTTATCAAAGTCTAGAGATAACAAAAAGCAAGGAAAATTCCATAATACTGCAACTTGTTCAATGTGAGTGTGAGGGAAGGAGTAGCAATAGATAAAGCTGAAGAGGTAAGCAGGAGCCAGATCTTAAAAAAAAATACTTGGTCTGATTTTGCTAAGGAGTTTGACTTTATCCTGAAGGGATTGAAAGCCATCAAAGGATTTTAAGCAGGACAGTGACATAAGTCTTGCTTCAGAGATAAATCTAATGAAAGAGGGAAAGAACCAAAACAGTTGAGAGATTGTTACTTTAATCAACACTTTAAAAAATGAAGTTCTGAAATAAAGCTGTGGATGTACACAAGAAAGAGGATACATTCAATAATTATTTAGGGGTAGAAGTGAGGGGACTTGATTACTGACTACATGTGAGGATGGGGGAGATGGTAGAATATAAGAAGACCCCTGGGTTTGGGGCTTAGTGAATAGATGGATAAGAATGCAGTTTAATGAAACATGGCATATAGAGAAGGGAAGGATCAAGCACAGAGGCAAAATTACGAGTTCAGTTATGTCATATTTGAGTTACCTTTGAAATTTCCAAGCAGAGATGTTCAGTTAGCAGTTGGACATCTGGGTTGGAAATAGATTTAGGCCTACTTTCAGAGAGTTAGTAATTGAGGACAGTGAGGTTACTCAACAGAGAGTACAAAAAGATCAAAACCCCACTGATGGAGTCCTAAGAAGTACCATTGTATATGGACTAAATAGAAGAAGAGGAGCACTTGAAGAAGACTGAATTGTCTATAGAGGTATGGAGAAAACCAGGGAGATAATGATGTCACAGAAGCCAAGGGATAAGAGTTTCCAGAAGGGAGTAGTCACCAGTGTCAAATGTTGCACAGGAGATAAAGACTGAAAAGTACCCACTAGATTTAGCAACAAGTAGGTTATATATAAACTTATTGAGTACAGTTTCAATTTCAGTGAAATGAATGAAATGGAATCAAACTGTGTTAGGCTGAGGAGTGGATAAGAAGTGAAAGATTAGAAGCAATGAATGAATATTATTCTTAAAACTAGCTGTGCTGTGAAGAAGAGAGAAATAGTGATAACTGAAGGCACAATTGGCTTAATGGAGGTCTCTCTCCCTCTCCTTTTCTCTTTCTCTCCCTGCCTTCTTCCTTCCCACTCTCCCTCCCTCTTTCTCTCTTTCAAAAGACTTGACTGTGTTTAAATGCTGATAAAAAGGAGCCAACATAAAGGAAGAGGCTTAAGATTCAGGAGAAAGGGGATAATCAAGGAAGAGGGACTGTAAGGAAACTGAAGAGGATGGGATCTAGAACACAAATGGGAGGATGGGATTTGTTAAAAATGGTAAATACCTCTTCTACTGAGATGAGAACGAAGGAATTAATGATGGAAGCCAGTGTAGAGAAGTTTATATGTGAAAGCTCAATGGCAAGAATCAGGAAGCTAGAGTCATCACATCATAACCTCAATTTTACCCTATGAAATTGTTATTTAGGGTGATGAAAATCTGGAATAGTAGATGAAGGTAACGTTTAAAGGAGATGACTACGGTTAAGAAGAATTCCTGATTTGTCTGATGCTAGTGTCATGCTCTTCACCTCTACTTATTCTTATGTCCCATTTCCAATCCATCAGGAAATTCTGTCAGCTTTATCTTCAAGATATACATTAAATCCAACCACTTTTCTCTACCTCCACTGCCACCACCCTAATCTGAGCCATCATCATGTCTCTCTTTGATTATTGTAATAGCTCTCTCCTCCCGCCCCCAACCCTGGCTTCTTTCAAAGATTCTCTTTGTCTTTGATTTTCTACAGTTTTAATCTGATATACCTAGGTGTAGAATTTTGGGTATTTATCTTGCTTAGTGTTCTCTGAGATTTCCAATCTGTGGTTTGGTGTCTGTCATTAATTTTGGAAAATTCTTACCTATTATTACTTCAAATATTTCTTCTGCTCCTTTATCTATTTCTTCTCCTTCTGGTATTTCCATTACACCTATGTTACACCTTTTGTAGTTGCCCTATAGTTCTTGGGTATTCTATTGTTTTTTTTTTTTTCTTCTTCTTCTCTTTGCATTTCAGTTTGGGAAGGTTCTACTGACATATTTTCCAGCTCAGATTTTTTTCTCAACCATGCCTAGTCTACTAATAAGCCCATTAAAGATATTCTTCATTTCTGTTATGGTGTTTTGTTGTAGAATTTCATTTTGACACTGTCTTGGAGTGTCCATCTCTCTGCTTACGTTACCCATCTATTCTTGCATTGTCTACTTTTCCCATTTGAAGCTTTAGCATATTAATCATGATTATTTTAAATTCCCAATCTGATAAATCCAAAATTTCTGCCATATCTGATTATGTTTTTGATGCTTGGTTTGTCTTTTCAGACTTCCCTGCCATCCCTGCCTTTGAGCATGCCTTATAATTGTTTTAAACCAGACATGATGTATCAGGTAGGAGGAACTAAGATAGATAGACCTTTAGTATGAGGTATCATCTTTATGTGGAGCAAAGCTGTATTTACTGTTTCTGGGGTTGTGGTGTCAGTGGCTAAAATGCCCTCTAATGTCCTTGTTTTTGCCCCCCCCCCCCCCCCCCGCCATTGTGTTTGGATTTTCCTAGAGGTCCTTAAATGGAGTCTTTGTCTCACAGCTCTCTTTTTTATAATCCACTCTTGTAATACCACAGTCCTGTCGATGTGGCAGTAAGGTACTGAGGAGGGGAAGTGTTCTATAATCTTGTAATTAATCTCATTTTCTTAGTGGGCCTGAGTCCTCAGGCTGTAACCTTCAGAAGCATTTCTTAACCTTTTTTTCACCACTTATATCTGAAAAAGGAAGACTGGAGGGGGCTGGTGTTGTCTAATTGCCCTTCCTAAGTCAGATAAGGCTCTGGTAAAGTAGTTTTCCTTGAGGGCAGGATTTTATTACTGAGAACAGAACACTCTGAGCATTTCAAAGTGGTTATTTTCCCCCTCTTCCTGCCCAAAACACATGGGATTTTCCTCTGATCCTCACTGTGGGAATTTGATGGGGCTCCTGAAGGTAAAATTAATGGAAGTGTGCCCTAACCCCAAGACTGGGCCCCAGAAGTTTTTTAATTCTCAAGTTTGTCCATGTTCAGCCTCCAGCAATTCTTCAATTGCCATTTAAGTGTTCCTTCCAGTTACTGGCTCCAGTAACTTCTGTACCAGGGAAGCTAATCTAAACATTATTCTTTATGTTCACCTGTCTCTCCAGTTTTAGGGGCAGTGACTTGCCCCGTAACCTCAATTCTCTGATGGATCTAAGAAATACCACTGATCTTCGGTTTGTGTGGGGTTTTTTTGCTGCAAAGAAGGTAGTGAAGACTTTCAAGCTCTCCGTGTGTTGGAGCTGAAATCAGAAGACTGTAATAGTGTTCTACTATCCCTTTGTTTCTACCTTTTCCCCTTGCAGCATTTTCTCCACACAGTGGCCGATGTGATCCTTTTAAAACATAAGTTGTGTAATGTCACCTGTTCCCCTTACCCAGAATACCCTTCAGGTAGAAATCCATGTGACTCCATCCCTCAATTCCTTTGAGTCTTGGCCCAAATATCACTTGCCTCCATGAAGCTTACCTTCCAATTGAGGGAGACAGAAATAATCAACAAATAAAATGTGTATAATGTCAGATGGTTTTAAATATTATGCAGAAAAATAATGCAGGGAAGGATATTTGGGAGAGCTGGGATTGTGGAGGTGATGCAAATTTAAAATAGGGTGGCTAAGGAAGACCTCACTTAAAAGGTGACATTTTATCAGAAAACTGAAAGAGTGAAAGAATAAGACATTTGAATATCTGGAGTTGGAGCATTCCAGGCTGAGGGAACAAGTACACAGTCCCAGAGAATGAGAGTGCCTAACATTCTGGGATAACGGTAAGGAGGCCAGTGTAGTGGTTTAAATCTCAATAAGCAAGGAGGCAATTAGGAGATATGGTTAGATTATGTAGTGTCTTTAGGCTATAGTAAGACTAAAAGAAACTGATTTAAGGGGAAAGGTTATAAGGTTTGGGAAATAAGTCTGAGACACCTATTATGCAAGTTGAAATGTCAGGTAGGTTGTTGGATATATGAGTCTGGAGTTTAGAGTAGTTTGGAGTGGAGATAAAAATGTCAAAGTCATTAGCCTGGAATGATATGAGATCAATGAAATGTAACAGAGAAGAGGTTTAGATTTAGGCCATGGCACTCCATGGCTTAGAAATTAACAGGCCAGCAGAGATGTCTCTGAAGGAATGGCCAGTAAAGTAAGAGGAAAAGCAAAAGAGAGAGATGTCCCAGAACCCAAGTGAAGAAAGTGTTTCAAGAAACAGAGAATGAGACAAAACAGAACAAAACAGAGAAATAGAGAGTGAGTCAAATAAGTAAGATCAGGTGATCATGTAACTTGTAGTCCAAAATGGGACACTTCTGAAAGTGAAAGAGAATGCTATTAATAATCATGTACAGAGAATAGGCAAAAGCTAAGACTGTCCTGGGCAACCTGGGACATATGGTCATCAAGATAGGTCATGTATAATGAGGACTGAGGATTAGCCATTGGATTTAGCATCATGGTGATCATTGTTGAGCATGGCAGGAACAGTTTTAGTGGAATGGTGAAAAGAAAGTTTGACTGAAGTGGATTCAAGACAGAATGTGGAAGAATTGGAGATAACAAGCCTAGACATCTCCTTTGAGGAGTTTTTTGCTGTTAATGAGACTAAAGGAAAATAGGTGAAGGAGGATGTGGGGGTCAAGGAATTTTTTGTTCATTTTGGAGATGCATAACATAAGAGCATGTTTGCTGATGGGAATGATCCAATGAAGAACCAAAAATTCTAATGCAGAAGAGAGAGGGAAGAATTACTGAGCAAAATCCTTAAGTAGGCAAGAAGAGATAAGAACCAATGTACAGGTTATTATCCTTAAAATGTTATTGTTGCTCTTATTGTTATTTTTATTCAGTACACATGCTCTTAGGGTTGCCTGATTCACATGAATTTGTTTCTTCTGTTCCATGTGGAAATTTTTAGCCCTTTGCTAACCACCATTAGAACCAGCCTTGCCCTTTGATAAATCATAACTTGGAGATCAGAACTGAATCTTAATTCTACCAAAGAATAAGAATCCCCAGTGTATGGGATGATATTTTTAAAAGGAGACGTACCTAGCATTTGTGATAATAGCTAATACTTTAACAGCATCTGCTATGTGCCAAGCACTGTTCCAAACACTTTCCATATGTTGACTCATTTCATTATGACAATAACCCAATGAGGTAGATGCTACTGTTATTCCCATTTTACAGATGGGGAAACTGAGATACACAGTGAGTAAATGGGGGAGTCAAGTCATAAACCCCAACTGTTGGGCTCTGAAGTCTATGCACTTAACCCACCACAATATTTTTCCTATCTTTTGAACAAGAATTCGTGTAAGGCCTTGATGATGATCTTAAGGTTTACTGAGATTAGTTTAGTCTCCAAAGAAAGCAAGCTAAGTTCCTTATTACAGTGTCTTGGCCTATCATCATAAATCTCAAAAATACTTCTCAGATTAATCTCACTTTCTTATGGCTCATTATTTATGGATTTGCCTTTGTCCATAAACATGTAAAGAAAAGTCAAATATGCCTTTCTGAAAGTAAAGGATCTGAATTTAATTTACATTAAACTTGTTATATTCTTTCTATGAGAAGCCCCAACTCCCCTTTATAAAATAACTTTTTATTGAAGTATTGCATTCATAAAAATACATAAATCATAAGTGCACAGGCAGGTAATCTTTCACAAAGTGAGCATACCCATGTAAATAGTACCCAGATCAAGAACCAGAACATTATCCATACCCCAGGATTCCCCTGTGGCTAACTCAGTCATTACTCTCCCAAAGGTAACTACTATTAGTTTTCTGTTTTTGAACTTAAATCCAACCCACTTTTGAAATACATGCATACTCCCATTAACAATCTGTTTATTTCTTGCGTGATTTTGATGTTCTTTCCACTCATTCAAGGATGAAAGCTAAAATTACATCCTATTCACCTAAATGACAATGATTCTGTTCTTCTTTTATGAGAATTGCATTTGTCATAAAATTATAAATAATTACAATAATAGCTCTCACTTATCAAGCACTTCTTACATGCTAAGGAAGTGCTGTGTTACTTTTTTGATCCTCATAACAAGATTATGAGGAAGGTACTATTATTATCATTCCTTCTTTTCAAAAGAGGAAACTAAGGCTTAAAGAATTTAGGTAACTTACCCAAGGTCACACAGTTAACAAGAGGCAGAACTAGGGTAACATTTTTGTTCTTTTGAAATAGTATGTTTGACCATATCTAGATCAAGCTGATATATCCCAATTATATAGATGAGCTCTTGTTATCGTAAGATTACTTTTACTGAATTATTTACATATACTTTATTAACATCTGATTATTACTTTAATTTCAGGCCACACTAAATTCCCATTATATAATTACTTTAAAATTGGAGATCCATTGTTAGCCTTCTTGGATTTAATTGCATCCTATTTCTGAGATTAACATTTAAATCAGTAAATTTTGATTAAATCAGATTACCCTCCATAAAGTGGGTGGACCTCATCCAATCAGTTAAATGCCTAAATTGAGCAAAAAGTCTAGCCTCCTCAAGTAAGAGCAATATAGAAGATTGTTTGCTGGTAGCCCAGCAGACTGCCTTGGGACTGAAATTGCACCATGGGTTCTCTTGGATCTGCAACCTGCCAGCCCACACTACAGATTTTGGATTTGCCAGCCTCCATAATTATATGGACTTATATATATACTTTAAAAAAATAATTGCATCCTGTTTCAGGCATCAGATTAACAGGTTTGTAACCATTACCCCCAATATGCTAAAATATATAAAATATTTACCTTATATCCCTAGAATTCTTTAAAGGCCACTTTAGTTGATCTGTACTATTGTTTGTTTTCATTAACATGGTGTATCAGAATACTTTTGGCTGCAAGTAATAGAACATCCAATTAAATGTTGTTTAAACAATAGAAGTTTATTAATAAATCTCATATAACAAGAAGTTGGAGTTTAGGCACCCCCAGGCTTGATTTGGTAGTTTAGTGAGGTCATCAATGACCTAGTTTTTTTTCCATCTTTTCACTCTGTAGCCTCCATTGTAGTAGGATATCTCTACTCACAGTTACAAGGTGACTGGAACCATTCTAAGCATCACATATTGATACAGCTGTATGAAAAGCAGGAAGAAAGAAGACTGCAAGGGAAAGCAACCTTTTTCTTTTTACCAGGGAGGAAAATTTTCTGAGAAGCTCCACAGACTTCTCTTTAAGTCCCATTAATTAGAATTGTGCCACATGGCCATACCTAGCTGCAAAGTAGGCTGAGATAGCAATAGCTGGCATTTTCACCCTCTGTGGGGGAAGAAAGGTTTTTGCCTACATAGAAGAAAGTGTTAGTTGGGCTGGGAAGGAACAATTTATTGTATCATCGTGTGCCTCACATAGATAATTTATAACCTAATGTCTTAGAAAGGATAGAGATGAAGAAGGGAGGTATGTATTAACTATACCCATAGTAAATTGGATATGTTAGCTGAAATGTTCACAAGTTGTCTACCACTGTGCTTCTTAAGTCTCACCATATGACAGGACTTCCTAAGTGGTCCACAGTGAATTTGTTCCATATTGGCTGAAAGTTTCAAGAAAGTAGATTTTTATTTAATAGAAGAAAGAATATTTCTAATAGAGCTGGCTACTTCCAGAGCATCTGAGTTACCTGTCACCAAAATGTTTAAGCAGAGCACTTTAGTGACAATTGTAATCTATAAATTTCAAACCAAAAAACCCTGAGATTCATCTCAAAAGCCAGTGTAATTTTGTAGAGGGGATTCAGGCAGAGGTTATGTAGAGAGACTCTATATAGTCTCAGTGATTCATAACCTTTTTTTAATCTTATTTCTTACTAAACATTTAAATAAGGACTTGGGGGGCGCCTGGGTGGCTCAGTTGGTTAAGCGACTGCCTTCGGCTCAGGTCATGATCCTGGAGTCCCTGGATCGAGTCCCGCATCGGGCTCCCTGCTCAGCAGGGAGTCTGCTTCTCCCTCTGACCCTCCCCCCTCTCATGTGCTTGCTCTCTCTCATTCTCTCTCTCTCAAATAAATAAATAAAATCTTAAAAAATAAATAAATAAATAAATAAATAAGGACTTGGTTCTCACAATGACAGAAATAAACAAAAAATCCTATTTTTCAAAAGTGAGTATATATATTCTGTTAATATGGTACCAATGCCATTAAGTACATATTTTACTGCTGTAAGTATTATAAAACAAGAAAATTATTTTTAAAGTGAGATAGAATTGTTGTAAACAAATAAGTTATACTGGGTCAGGGTGAGCTGGGTAGATAAAAAATGATCTATCTGTATTAACAGGTGGCATAAAGGTTCAACATGGAACCTTCGTGAAACTGATTTTATTCGTTGCCAGAAAGAAGAAGTGAAGAATAAAGTACAACAATGGATAAATTCCAAGCAGGAAATAGTACATAAAATACACTTGTCAGTAGATAGCGAAAATAGTAGATTTTGATGCAAGGTTAACAACTTATCAAAATCACCTAGATGAAAAATATATAGTAGGTAATATTAGCAGAATGTGAACTGACATCCTGATAAATGTGGACTTGAAGGGAGAGGAAGAGAAAGAGAGAGAGAGAAAATATGAGGGAGGAAGGATCCTAAAGCCTGGAGTCCCAGCTGGGTTACATCTATGTCTGTTGCTCTGCCTAATGCTTCCTTGTCTCCTCTTTATTTTCTCTTTGTGGCAGCTCTCCTTACTTCTGTTTCTCTCTTTCTGCCCTCTTTCACTTCCTTTTTTTTTTTTTCCTTACTCTTTATTTTTTTCTCCTTGCCAGTGATACCCAATGATGTCCTCAGATTATTGCTTAGCAATCCTAGCTGGCTTTAAGGTCAGAGATCTCCGACTTTGACAAAGTTGAAAACTACATACGTAGCAGTATGTTTCAAACATGAGGAGGTTTTTTTGGCAAATAATAAGACATTATAAAACCTAGTACAAAGATGAACAAATAGTTCTTCTAAGTAACAAATAGCTGTGACTGAACTCAAACAGTATACAACTGATAGGTAAGTCATGTCTGTTCTGTATAGAGAGACTATAGATATGGGGAACCAACGAGTATGCAACCAAAAATTTAGTAATTTACACAGGCTGGGGGAAAAAAGTTCAAAATCCATGCTCATTTATCTCCTATTATAAACCATTCACAATATCTGTTTACTGATCACCTCTCATAATTGAAGTAGGCTTTAAGTACAGTTGTTAGGACTGCTTATGTTTCTGCCTTACTTTCACAATGGTGGATAGCATGTTTATATTGACTAGAATTCTGTTCATCCCCTGCTGTTTTCTGACTGTACACTGTGCACAACACAAGAAAATTTTAAATTGCTTTATTTTCATTGGTTGAAGATGTGAAATATTAATTAGATTTTAATTAGACAGGGAATCAAGGCTGCAGTAGGTAGCCTAAGAGATTAGACTGTATTCTAAGCAAAGTTCTGTTGTTAAAAATTCACAATCATGGAACACTACATCAAAAACTAATGATGTAATGTATGGTGATTAACATAACATAATAAAATAAAATTTAAAAAAATAATAAAATAAAATTAATATTAAACAACAACAAAAAAAGTTCACAAACCTGAAAGTATCTGATTTTTTAAATGTTTATTTTTAAAAGGGGTAAATAATTGTTTTCACTTGTAATTAACATGTTTATCTCTGCTGAGATAAATATAAAAAATTCTATGGACTACCAACAAAAATCTTTACTTGTGTCAATATTACTGATTATTTTAGGCTACTTATATTTAAGACTTTGTCATAATATAAAAAGGTTGTACTTTATTTTTCAGAAATTTTTCACTCTGCAGTATGTTCAATACAACATATACTTACTTGGTATAATAAAAAACATATGAATCCCAATAAAAGGAAAGAGATATCCAAATAAATAAATTATATAATCATATAAACATATCTGACTATAAAACAGCCTAAAATCTAAAAAAGTAGCACCATTTGACCCACTAATTCTGGTGAAAGATTTTTGCTGTGTTGGATAGTTAGATGGTCAGTGAAGCATTTTGGTCAACTGAAGTTGTTTCCATATTCAGATATTAGAGTGGAACTGTTTTTAAAGTACTGTATAGTGTTTTCACTTAAAAATTCCTTTATGTTTTCTGATGTCACTTTTTTGTTTCTTTTAAATAAGTTTATGTAGCAACATCAGTGTGTCATATTTTATGTTACAAAAAAATATGCTCTCCAAAGGGCAGTTTTCCTTTGGATTCTGTAAGCCTGATCTTATCAGAAACATTTTCTTTTTTTACCTGCCACCTCTAAGATACTCAGAGGTCTGGAATTCAGACAATCTGAAATTTCACTCTATAGAATCTGTTGTGTTTACACTGACAGAGGGTCAAAATAGTTATCCCTTTCTTGGAATTACATTTTCTATGCATGTTTATGGATCTTGTGACTCCTAATAAATTTTCCTACTCACTAATTTTCAAACTCTAGAAAACCTTTTCTCAGTCCAGATTGCTGGAAGGGATGCTGCAGCTATATCATTGACAGAATAACTCTCCAAGGTAGTCTTAGAAATATAAAAAAATCATTAAGTGTTAGGGCTGAGGTGCCTGCTACCCCCCAATGGCCTACTAGTACTAATCTCTCTGTCTCAGCCAGGGCACTTTGAGAGTGAAAAAAGAAGTATTAATAATCATTCCAGGACAACAGACATAACTGGAACTGTCCTAGCAAACCAGGACATATGTTGACCCTATCTTCAGCTATATTGGTTTATCTTCCATTAGCTAGAGATGATACTCAAATTTATTCCGAAAGAACTTTATTTTATTTTATTTTATTTTTTAAAGATTTTATTTATTTATTTATTTGAGAGAGAGAATGAGAGAGAGAGAGCACACGAGAGGGGGGAGAGTCAGAGGGAGAAGCAGACTCCCTGCTGAGCAGGGAGTCCGATGCGGGACTCGATCCTGGGACTCCAGGATCATGACCTGAGCCGAAGGCAGTCGCCCAACCAACTGAGCCACCCAGGCACCCTGAAAGAACTTTATTTTAAATGTTATATATCCTTTGGTCTGTAATGCAGTATACTGACTGTTAATTTTAAGTCATGCTATGAAAATCATCAGGTACAAAATAATAGAAGGAAATCGTGTTGTTGCTTATCTTGATTTTTAGAGACTAGTACTTGAAAACATGATATTTGAACATTCAAAGTTATTTTCACTTTCATATTTTGATTCCTTAACATAAATAGTTTTTCTAACATGTAGAACTTTTCACATGTGTATTAGCCAAGTTTGAAACATTTTGTTCTATATTGTTGAGGGATTTTTGAAAGTTGTTATTTACAGCCAATTGTACATCTGTGACTGACTTTCATGATTGTCTAGGGACTGTAACAGATTTCTGTCCAGAGCATATTGTTTGTGCATGCAAAGATAGCCTTTTTGCAGATAAGTGGTTATACATGGTGTAAAAGAGTAAGCACAATGTATTGTAAGTAATAATTCACTTTATTTTAATTGTTTGCTATATTCAGTGCTGCAATACTTGTTTTAAAATAACATTTTAGGGCGACTGGGTGGCTCAGTTGGTTAAGCGACTGCCTTCGGCTCAGGTCATGATCCTGGAGTCCCTGGATCGAGTCCCGCGTCGGGCTCCCTGCCCAGCGGGGAGTCTGCTTCTCCCTCTGACCCTCCCCCTTCTCATGTGCTCTCTCTCTCATTCTCTCTCTCTCTCTCTCAAATAAATAAATAAAATCTTTAAAAAAAATAAAATAAAATAACTTTAATTAGAAATGGCTGCTAACATAGAACATGGTTGTTGTAGATTTCCTAAAATATTTTAATCGACTGTTTTAAAAACAATATAATTTAAAACATTAACTGAGCCAATTTATATTAACTTAAAGAGATTAGCATCATTCAAAACTGCTTTCGTCAGGCAGACTTTTTACAGATAAGTTACATAATTCATAAATAAAATGTTTTACTGTTCTAAAAAGGAAGAAAAATTTAAGGTGTGCCTCATGTTATGCAATTGCAATAATCCTGACATATTATGTGAGAATAAAGTTTTTTGTAAATCAAGAAATATTTTAAATGCACTGTGACTTCCACTTTTTTTTTCCAGTTTTACTTTTTATAAGAGTGTGTTCTTTGATTAACAGTTAATTTTTCTTTTAAAAGTTAAGAATTTTTTTGGGCAACCCTCCCGGGTCCCCTCCCTCTTTGGGAGCCTTGTACTATCACTCAATAAACTTTGCTTTGCTGCCCACCAAAAAAAATCAAATAAATAAATAAATAAATCTAAAAGTTGGGCATTTTTTCTACTTTTTTCTAACCATAAAAATGAGATTAGTTGGGTCAAAAATGTGAAGAAGACTTAGGAAAACAGATAACATAAGAATAAGTGCATATGTGAGAGAAAGAGAGGATAGGTGGGGAGAGGGCAATAGTGAAAGGTTTTCCAGGACCCATGCTGAACTTTGAAAACTGATAGTAAGAAAACCAGGTGTAAGGAAAGGGACCAGTATGGGCAAAGGCACTGAGATTTGAAAGATTTTTGTGTTTGCAGAAATGTGAATAGTTAGCACACCATAATCTGAACATACATATTTACAGTTCTACAAGTGCTCTATTTTCTCTGTCACTTTTGGATGTTCACATATACTACAACTTCTATTATTCTTTTTTCACTTTCCCTTCTTTTGCCATGGTTCTTCTTCCCTTGACAAATTCCTACTTAACCTTTAAGACTAAACTCCATCATATTGCTGACATAGCACTTAAACCACTATACTGAAATGTCTTTAAAGGTAGGGTGTATGTTTCCTTTTTAAGAGCACCACAAAAACAATAATTTAGTCTTATTTATCTTCTAGCACAAAGGCTGTCATATGGAAGGTGTGCTGCAATGATTTGTTGAATAAATCAGTCATTCCATGGGAGTGGTTACTCAATAATGCAAAATATTGAAAGAATATTGAAGAACAGTGGTTTTAAAAAGCTATTAGATTTTGGGGCGCCTGGGTGGCTCAGTAGGTTAAGCGTCCACCTCTTGATTTTGGCTCAGGTCATGATCTCAGGGTTGTGAAATCAAGCCCCACATCTGGCTCTGCACTCAGCAGGCAATCTGCTTGGGATTCTCTCTCTCCCTCTCCCTCTGTCCTTCCCCCTGCTCATACTCTCTTTCTCGCAGGCACTCTCTCTCTCTCTCTTAAGGAAAAGCCATTGGATTTAGCATTTAATTGTTTGTGATAACTTTTGAGAATATTGTTCAAATATTGAGATAAAAACATAAGCCAGATTCCAGGAGCGCCTGGATGGCTCAGTCGGTTAAGCTCAGCTCAGACCGTGATCCCAGGATCCTGGGATCAAACCCTGCATCGGGCTCCCTGCTCAGTGGGGAGTCTGCTTCTCCCTCTGCCTCCCCCAGCTTGTGCTTGTGCTCTCCCTCTCTTTCTCTCTCTCTCAAATAAATAAATGAAATATTAAAAAAAAACATAAGCCAGATTCCAAAATTATATCCAAGGAATGAGAAATAAATGTAATACAGCAATGGAGAAACAGATGTCATTTGACAACTTTAATATTATTTGTAAACTCATAGTTGGAGGAATTCTGGAGGCATTTAATCAACATTTTGGCTAAAAGCCAATTACCCTTTCTCTATTTTCCTGATCCTTATAATAATTATTCACCCCATTTGTTTTACAAGTCTTTACAATTATTAATTGCCACATCACACTGACATTATACCTATTTTTTTTTGAAATATTTTTCTCTGCCAAGTTGATTCAAACAAGTTACTTCAACTTATTTTCTCTGTGGATCTCAATGTGGAACAATAACTGCTCTGGATTTGGTGTGCCTTTCTACAGTCTTTCATGGCAACTCCATCCTTTCATTTGTTTAGGCCCGTCGAATTTTTTGGGTGTCTACCTGATGACAAGAGATCATCTTTACTACTAAATATAGTTATAATCACACAATTTGGATCAGTTATTTTGACATTGTTAATCAGAGGTAGGCACTAAAAAATCAGAATTAAACATACCAAACTAAATGATGTAATCATTATTTTTAAGCTCTTAAAACATTTTTTTTAAAAGATTTTATTTATTTATTTGACAGAGAGAGACACAACGAGAGAGGGAACACAAGCAGGGGGAGTGGGAGAGGGAGAAGCAGGCTTCCCACCGAGGAGGGAGCCCGATGTGGGGCTCAATCCCAGGACCCTGGGACCATGACCTGAGCCGAAGGCAGATGCTTAACGACTGAGCCACCCAGGCGCCCCAAGCTCTTAAAACATTTTAATGGCATTGCTGAAGTTGTCTAAGGATTCACATACTGCCACCACCACTCACAGCCCTACAGGCAGATCTCACACACATTCGCTCACATGTTTCAAATGTTTAATTTAAATAAATAATGGACAAAAACCAAATTTAAAGTATGTTTAAAGTTGGTCAAACTAAGAACACATGCCTGATATATATCTCTAAAAATTTTCAGTCTTGTTTTATTTCAAATAATTATATTTTACATTGTTACAAATAGAATAAAGATGATTTAAGATAATCTTAGATTTTTATAAAAATTAAACTCTTACCTCCTACCTCTCTCATTCTTATCCAAATGAGTATCAGGGACGAGGAGCTAGATGGCAGAGTAGTAGGACAACCCTAGGCTTGCCTTGTCCCTCGAATACAGCTAGATAAATATGAAATCATTCTGAATATCCAAGAAATATCTAAGAACTGACAGAACAAACTGCACAACTAGAGGGAGAGAAGAGGACACATCATGGAAGGTAGGAAATGTGGAGACATGTTCTGGGGGAGAAACAAATCACAGGTGCTGTGGAGGGAAGGGAGCCTTGGGCTCAGAGAGAGGTGACAGGTGGAGAGAGAGAGAGAGAGGAGTGCACAGGGGATCACACAAGAAAAACATTTCCCTAAAGCCATTGACTGGGGAAACAAAAGGGACTAATTTTTGTGGGTTCTTACAATGAGCAGGGCTCAAAACTGGAGTTTTAGGGGTCCACAGTGTGGCTGGTGTGGAGCCCTGTGGGTGCTGCAGTACTCCTGTGGAGAAGGAGGATCTGAGGATCCCCTGGGACTCACAGGGAGAGATGGTCCCCCTTCTTGGAGTGCATCTGGGAGAGGTGGCATAGTCTCTCCATGGACAAAGAAGCAGGCAGGCACCATTTCTCTAACCCACCCTTCAGCATAGGTGCAGAGACACCTGCTGTGGGAGGCAAACCTGGACACCGGCTCTCTGCAGTGCTTTACTCCAAACTCTATGCCTCTGTGCTTTGGTGCAACTGCCCTACAGGGATGAACTTGCATCAGTCGCAGGGTGGCAAGACCCTTCCCCAGAGGACCAGTGTGGATCCCTGCCATGCCAGGTCCCTAAAGTTTAGAGTTTTTAAACTCAGCCAGTCTGCCTGGAATAGAGCCCAAGTTGCACTGCTGCTGAGCAGACAGGTGGCTTAGACACAGACAGGAAGAAGGCAGTGATCTGAGGGATGCTTGTGACACACAAGGGGAGATTGTTCGCTCTTCTGGGAGGGTTTCCCAGACAGCAGCAGGTGCAAACTCCCCTCTTCTGGGACTAGGTTGCTGGCTGACACCATTTCTTTTCCCCACCCCTTAGTATAAACTAACTTCAGTAAGCAGCACAGACCCAACACTGGCAGCCTAAACCACTTACACCAAGCCCCGCCCACCCTGAACTCTTCTGGTGTGCTTTGCCCAGGAAAGTGTGCCTGAGAACCGGTGCAGTGGGCCCTTCTGCCAGAAGACAAGCACAAACCCCATAGATGCACCATGCCTACAGACCATAAAGTTCTGCAAAGCTTTGGCTCTAGTGGAAATAGGATCGGGCTATTTTTAACAAGCAGACCAGAACACACCTAGTTAAAACACACCACATTCTGGCCAAGGTCCGAACACTCCCCATTGCAGGCAAGGAGAAACTCTGCAGAGGAATGACCTGAGGGAAAGAGCAGCCAAAACAGAACAGCAGAGTGCACACAGCATACACCAGAGACACTTCCTGAAGCATCAGACGCTATACGGCATACGACCTCTTCTTCTTAAAGCCATTACTCTCAGGAGCAGGAAACATAACAGTCTTTCCTAGCACACAGAAGAAGACAGAGGCCTAGACAAAATACCAAGAGAAGGAATTCATCCCAAAAGAAAGAACAAGAAAAGTTCATGACCAGAGATCTAATCAAAACAGATATAAGTAATATTTGTGATGGAGAATTTAAAGCAACAATCAGAAGGTTACTCACTGGGCTTAAGAAAAGCATGGAAAATATCAGGGAGACTCTTAATGCAGAGATATAAGAGTTAAAAAACTGTCAGAAATTAATAAGGCAATAACGGAGATTTGAAACAGATTGGATGTAATGACCACCAGGATGGAAAAAGCAGAGGAACAAATTAATGATACAGAGGATAAAATTATGGAAAATAATGACACTGAAAAGAAGAAGGAAACAAAAAGTCTATGGATGTAGACTTAGGGAACTGAGCAATTTCATAAAGTGTAATAACATTCATATTATAGGAGTCCCAGAAGAAGAGAGGAGGAAAAGGAGAGGGAGGCAAGGAGGAAATTATAGCTGAATACTTCCCTAAACTGGGGAAGGAAACAGACATCCAAATCCAGGAAGCACAAAGAACTCCCATCAAAATCAACAAAAGCAGACCAACACTAAGACATATCATAGTTAAATTTGCAAAATATAGAGCTAAAGAAAATATCCTAAAAGCAGCAAGACAAAAGAAGTCCCTAAACTACAAGGGAAGACAAATAAGGTTAGCAGCAGATCTCTCCACAGAAATGGCAGGCAAGAAGAAAATGACATGATATATTCAATGTGCTGAATGGTAAAAATCTGCAGACCAGAATATTCTATCCAGCAAGGCTATCATTCAGAATAGAAGGAGAGAAAAGGAGTTTCCAAGGCAAAAAAAACTAAAAGAGTTCAGTACCACTAATTAGCCGTGATAGAAATATTAAAGGGGACTCTTTGAGTGGGAAAGAAAGACCAAAACTGACAAAGATTAGGAAAGAACAGAGAAAATCTACAGAAACAACAACAAAACAAGTAATAAAACAGTACTAAATTCATACCTACAAATAATTACTGTGAATGCAAATGGACTAAATGGTCCAATCAAAAGACATGGGGTGTTGGAATGGATAAAAACAAAAAAACAAAAAAAAACACAGGGTCCATCTATATGCTGCCTACAAGAGAATCATTTTAGATCTAAAGACACTTGCATATTGAGAGGGGATGGTGAACCATTTATCATGCAAATGGAAGTCAAAAGAAAGCTGGAGTAGCAAAGTTTATTATCAGGCAAACTAAATTTTAAACCAAAGACTAAAACAAAAGATGAAGAAGGCCCTATATCATAATAAAGAGGTCTATCCAACAAGAAGATCTAACAATTGTAAATATTTATGCCCTCATATTGGGTGCACCCAAATATATAAAAAAAATTAAAAACAAACATAAAGGAACTAACTGATAATAATACAATAATAGTAGGAGACTTTAATAACCCACTTACAGCAATAAGCAGATCATCTAAGCAGAAAATAATCAAAGAAACAATGGCTTTAAATGACACACTGGACCAGATGGGCTTAACAGATATATTCAGAACATTTCATCCTAAAGCAACAGAATACACATTTTTTTTCCAGTGAACGTGGAACATTCTCCAGAATAGATCACATACTGGGTCACAAATCAGGCCTCAACAAGTACAAAAAGATTGAGATCGTACTACACATATTTTCTAACTAAATGGTATGATACTTGAAGTCAACCACAAGAAAAACCTTGGAAAGACTACAAATACATGGAGGTTAAAAAACATGCTATTAAAGTATGAATGGGTCAAGCAGGAAATCAAAGAAGAAATTAAAAAATACATGGAAACAAATGAAAATGAAAACACCACTGTCCAAAATATTTGGGATGCAGCAAAAGAGGTCCTAAGAAGGAAGTATACAGGACTACCTCAAGAAGCAAGAAAAATCTCAAATATGCAACCTAAACATACACCTAAAGGAGCTAAAAAAAGAACAATAAATGAAGCCTAAAGTCAGCAGAAGAAGGGAAATAATAAAGATTAGAGCAGAAATGAATGAAATAGAAACAAATTAAAAAACCCACAGTAGAACAGATCAATGAAACCAGGAATGGTGAAAAAATTAATAAAATTGATAAAACTCTAGCCAGACTTATAAAAAATAAAAGCGATAGGACCCAAATAAATAAAATCACAAATGAGAGAGGAGAAATCACAACCAAGACCACAGAAATACAATTATAAGAGAATATTATGAAAAATTATATGTCCAACAAATTGGACAATCTGAAAGAAATAGATAAATTCTGAGAAACACATAAACCACCAAAACTGAAACAGGAAGAAATAGAAAACTCAAACAGATGGATAACCAGTAAAGAAATTGAATCAGTAATAAAAAATCTCCCAACAAGCAAAAGTCCTGGCCCAAATGACCTCAAAGGTGAATTCTACCAAACATTTAAAGAAGAGTTAATACCAATTCTTCTGAAACCGTTCCAAAAAATAGAAATGGAAGGAAAACTCCCAAACTCATTCTACAAGGCCAGCATTGCCTTGATTCCAAAACCAGACAAAGACACCACTAAAAAAGATAACTACAGGCCAATGTCCCTGATGAACATGGATGCAAAAATCTTCAACAAAATACTAGCAAACCAAGTCAAATAGTAAGTTAAAAGAATCACTCACCATGATCAGGTGGAATTTATTCCTGGGCTGCAAGAGTGATTCAATATTTGCAAATCAATCAACGTGATACACCACATTAATATAAGAAAGGATAAGAACCATATGATCCTCTCAATAGATGCACAAAAAGCATTTGACAAAATATAGCATCAATTATTTTTTTTATGTTCAGTTAGCTAACGTATAGTACATCATTAGTTTTTGATATAGTGTTCAATGGTTCATTAGTTGCATCAATTCTTGATAAAAACCCTCAACAAAGTAGGGTAGAGGGAACAAACCTCAACGTCATAAAGGCCATATACAACAAACCCACATCTAATATCATCCTCAATGGGGAAAATTGAGAGCTTTTCCTCTATAGTCAGGAACAAGACAGGGATGTCCATTCTCACCATTGTTATATAACATAGCACTGGAAGTCCTAGCCTCAGCAATCAGACAACAAAAAGAAATTAAAGGCATCCAAATTGGCAAGAAAGAAGTCAAACTTTCACTATTTGCAGATGACATATTACTCTATGTAGAAAACCTGAAAGACTTCACCAAAAAAGTGCTAGAACTGATACACAAATTCAGTAAAGTTGCAAGATACAAAATCAATGTACAAAAATCTGTTGCATTTCTATACACCAATAATGAAGCAGCAGAAAGTGAAATTAAGGAATCAATCCTATTTACAATTGCACTAAAACCATAAGATACACAGAAATAAACCTAACAAAAGAGGTAAAAGATCTGTACTCTGAAAACTATAGAAGACTTATGAAAGAAATTAAAGGGGGTGTCTGGGTTGCTCAGTTGGTTTAGTGTCTGACTCTTGATTTTGGCTCAGGTCATGATCTCAGGGTTGTGGGATCAAGCCCCACATCAGGCTCCGCACTCAGTAGGGAGTCTGCTTCTTTCCCTCTCCCTCTCCCTTTGCCCCTTCCCCCACTCATGCTCTTTCTCAAATAAATAAATAAATCTTTTTAAAAAAGGTAATTGAAGATGACACAAAGAAATGGAAAAATATGCCATGCTCATGGATTGGAAGAACAAATATTCTTAAAATGTCTATACTACCCAAAGCAGTCTACACATTTAATGAAATCCCTATCAAAATACCAACAGCATTTTTCAAAGAGCTAGAACAAACCATGCTAAAATTTTTATGGAACCACAGAAGACCTCAAATAGTCAAAGCAATCTGGGAAAAAAAAAAGAACATGGCTGAGGCATCACAATTCTGGACTTTAAGTGATATTACAAAGCAGTAGTGATTAAGACAGTATGGTACTGGCAGAAAACAGACACAAAGATCAATGGAACAGAATAAAAAACCCAGAAATGGACCCACAACTCTATAGTCAACTAATCTTTGACAAAGCAGGAACAAATATCCAATGGAAATGAGACAGTCTCTTCAACAAACGGTGTTGGGAAAACTGGACAGCAACATGCCGAAGAATGAAACCGGACCACCTTCTTACACCATACACAAAAATAAATTGAAAATAGATTAAAGACCTAAATTTGAAGCAAGAAACCTATAATATCCTAGAGGATAACACAGGCAGTAACCTCTTTGACATCCACCATAACTACTTCTTACTAGATGTCTCCTGAGGCAAGGGAAACAAAAGCAAAAATGAACTATAGGGACTACATCAAAATAAAAAGCTTCTGCACATCGAAGGAAACGATCAACAAAACTAAAAGGCAACCTTTGGAATGGGAGAAGATATTTGCAAATAACATCTGATATAGGGTTAATGTCCAAAATCTATAAAGAACCTATCAAACTCAACACCCAAAAAACAAATAATCCAGTTAAGAAATGGGCAGAAGATATGAATAGACATTTTTCCAAAGAAGACATACAGATGGCCCACAGACACATGAAAAGATGCTCAACATTACTCATCATCAGGGAAATATTAATCAAAGGTACAATGAGATATCTCCTCACACCTGTCAGAATGGCTAAAATTAACAACACAGGAAACAACACGTGTTGGCGAAGATGCAAAGAAAGGGGAACCCTCTTAAATTCTTGGTGGGAATGCAAACTGGTGCAGCCATTCTGGAAAACAATATAGAGTTTCCTCAAAATGTAAAAATAGAACTACCATATGATCTAGCAATTGCACTACAAGGTATTTACCCAAAGGATACAAAAATACTGAATCAAAGGAATACATACACTCTGATGTTTATTAGCAGCATTATCAACAACAGCCAAATTATGGAAAGAGCCCAAATGTCCATCAACTGGTGAATGGATGAAGAAGATGTGGTATACATACAATGGAATATGACTCAGCCATCAAAAAGAATGAAATCTTTCCATTTGCAATGATGTGGATGGAACTAGAGTGTATTATGCTAAGTGAAATAAGTCAGAAAAAGACACATACCATATGATCTCACTCTTATGTAGAATTTAAGAAATGCAACAGATGAGCATAGAGGACCAAAGAGAGAGAGAGAGAGGAAGGCAAACCATAAAACAGACTCTTAACTATAGAGAACAAACTGAGGGTTGCTGGAGGGTAGTTGGGAGGAGGATGGGTTAAATGGGTGATGTGTAACAGAGAGGGCAGTTGTGATGAGCACTGGGTGGTATATGTAAGTGATGAGTCACTAAGTTCTACTCGTGAAACTGAAACTAATATTACACTATATGTTAACTAACTGGAATTCAAATAAAAACTTGGAACTACAAAAAAAATGAACATCAGTATTACAATAGATCTAAACAGAATTCAATTTTTTTTACTTTATTGAGGTATAATTGATATACAAAAATTGTACACATTTAATGTATACATATTGATGAGTTTGGACATAGGCATACATCAGTGATACCATCACCATAACCAAGGCACTAAGCATATCCAATACTTCCAAAAATTTCTTTGTGGTATCTTTTCTTTCCATTTTTTAAATATGAAAATCTATCCTCTTGACATGACATATTTTGAAGTGCACAATTTTGTATTGTTAACTATAGGTACTGTTGTACAACATGTGTGCATGTGTGTTTGTATGTGTGATCTGCCTGTAGGGGATATAAAATTCATTATGTATAACAGAAACTTTATACCCATTGAAAAACAATTCCCCATTTCCCCCTTCCCTCCAGCTTCTGACAACCTTCATTTGATTCTCCGCTTCTGTGAGTTTGACTATTTTTATTTGTAACAGTTAATGTATCTCTCAACAATATTCACATACTTACTAGTATCTTACGATGGACTGTGGAATGACCTCTGGAATGACCTACAATTACCTTTACTTCGATTTAACACTGAAATCTCTACCCAAGGAGTATCCTTTGCCTCATTTACATAACATACAATGTATGTATAGGCATGTTTCCTTAAGGTACATGTGTGACCTATGTCTGCCTCTATGTAGGATGCAAGTCTTCCCTATCTATTCATCTTAACCCTAAACAAAAGGAACTCATTCACCCTCTCTTGGGGAGTCACAGCTTTGGAAGTCTTTCTCTGTGATCTCCTTTGCTGCAAATAAAAGTTTTCTTTGTGTGACAACTCAACCTGGTGCATTTTCTGATTCACAAGGAGTGAATTCACATAGATTTGGTTACAGTTCTGCCTTTAAAAAGGTAAACAGAGGGTGCCTGGGTGGCTCAGTTGGTTAAGCGACTGCCTTCGGCTCGGGTCATGATCCCAGAGTCATGGGATCGAGTCCCACATTGGGCTCCTGGCTCGGTGGGGAGCCTGCTTCTCCCTCTGACCCTATCCCCTCTCATGCTGTTTCTCTCTCTCTCTCTCTCTCAAATAAATAAATAAATAAAATCTTTAAAAAAAAAAAAAGGTAAACAGAAATAAACCATTTTTTTTACTCTCACCCCCACTGTTATTCTATTCTAAGTTATTCTGGTCATCTCTTGCCTAGATTACTGAACAGCTTTGTGATCTTTTCCCCTGCTCTTCTACCATACTCCTCCAACTCACTGTGATCCACTACCCTGATTTCCTTATGTTTCTCAAACATGCAGGTGCACTCCCTCTTGCTTTAGAACCTTTATTTACTTGCTGTTATTGTTGTTTAGAATGCCCTTTTACCAAAATATACTACGGCTCTCTTACCTCCTTCAATCTTTCTTCAAATGTTACCTTCTCAATAAGGCCTACCCTTTACTACCTTATATCACTGCAACTTGTCTCACTATCCTGCCACCTATGTTGCTAATCCCTCCTACCCTCCTCTAATTTTTCTTTTTTTCTTTAGCATTTACCATCTTTAATAATTTTAGATAATTTACTAATTATGTTTATTTTTGTTGTCTGTCTTCCTCTGCTACATTTTTAGCAACTTGAGCATATGTATCTTTGTTTTATTCACTGGTCTCTCTCAAATGCCTGGAACAGTACCTGGCACATAGTAAGTACCCAATAAATGTTATTGAATAAATTAATGAAATGTTACTGTTTAATAGAGACTTCCTTTTTGATTCATTCCGAAGAAAAATAGTATTGTGAAGATGTCAATTCTACCTAGAGCAATCTACACATTTAATGCAATCCCTATCAAAATACCATCAACTTTTTTCAAAGAAATGGAACAAATAATCCTAAAATTTGTATGGAACCAGAAAAGACCCCGAATAGCCAGAGGAATGTTGAAAAAGAAAAGCAAAGCTGGCAGCATCACAATTCCATACTTCAAGCTGTAGTACAAAGCTGTCATCATCAAGACAGTATGATACTGGCACAAAAACAGACACATAGATCAATGGAACAGAATAGAGAGCCCAGAAATGGACCCTCAACTCCATCGTCAACTAATCTTCGACAAAGCAGGTAAGAATGTCCAATGGAAAAAAGACAGTCTCTTCAACAAATGGTGTTGGGAAAATTGGACAGCTACATGCAGAAGAATGAAACTGGACCATTTCCTTACACCACACACAAAAATAGACTCCAAATGGTTGAAAGACCTAAATGTGAGACAGGAGTCCATCAAAATCCTAAAGGAGAACACAGGCAGCAACCTCTTCGACCTCAGCCGCAGCAACTTCTTCCTAGAAACATCGCCAAAGGCAAGGGAAGCAAGGGCAAGAATGAACTATTGGGACTTCATCAAGATGGAAAGCTTTTGCACAGCAAAAGAAACAGTCAACAAAACCAAAAGACAACCAACAGAATGGGAGAAGATATTTGCAAATGACATATCAGATAAAGGGCTAGTATCCAAAATCTATAAAGAACTTATCAAACTCAACACCCAAAGAACAAATAATCCAATCAAGAAATGGGCAGACATTTTTCCAAAGAAGACATCTAAATGGCCAACAGACATAGGAAATGTACTCTTACAAAAGTCTTTTATTCCAGGAAGAAATCCATGAAGATTGAAAGACATATTTTTCAAATATATTTCAAATATATTTTTGACATCTCTAAAGAATGGCATTGTTACATATTATAAGCCATGTCTTGAGTAGATTACTATGTAATAAATGCAATAAATGTTGATAAATGCATTTTCTTACAGAATCCTAGACTATCAGAACTATGAGAATTTATAGTACTAATTTAATCAATTCTTTCATGTCACCCATGATAGTACTCTTTAATATATTGGAACAATACAAATCAGGAGTAACTTACTTAGGATCTGACATTTACTTTTCAAGTGGGTAATCCTTTACCAATTCTACAGAACACAATGAAACAGTTTCTAAAACACTACATGAACTAACCTCACTATTAGTCACTCTCATGGAGGATAGTGAGAAGTCATTATTTCTCTCCACAAAGCCACAGACTTTTCTATGTGGGAGTATGCTATGCCAGTATAGTCTATGCACCAGAGAACCACATTCAGGTTATTTGGCAGAGTGTCAAGGCTCTATGAAAACACTAGAAGTTCATATATGAGTCATTTACTTCTATAAAATAGAGGAGAGAAATCTGTAGTTGTGGGAAAGATGGGGGCAGGCAGATTTTGCTGGCAGTCCTATCTCACCTTCTCATGTTTCTTCTTGTATTTGCTGCAGAGTGGCTGTCAGTCTGTTTACCAGTATTCATCACTGTAGGAGTGGGTGGGGGGACACACCCAGCCTGAAGTTACAGACAGAACTGGTCAAATAGGCTGCTTCAAACTTTTTTTTTTTTTAATGGCATTGATAGAACTAAAGTAGCCAGAGTGAATAGGGGTATGAATTGTAGGCAAAATGTGGACAATTTTAAAAGCAGTCTTAAGACAGACATTCTGGGTGAACTTTTTCTTTTTTCATTTCTAACTAAATGCCACATCTTTATTAGCTAATAGTTGGGAAATCTTGACAGCCTTTTGCATGCTGACTCAATGTTAAAAGCTGTAGGTTTTAGAGTGTTTTCTTAAGTGGAAAATGGCACAACATAAATCTCTTGAGGGCCTTAAAGGGAAAACTCCTTTAGTAACAGGGAAAGGTTTGATTCATTCAGGGGAGATAATTTTTTTTTTCTAATTTGTGAGCTTTTTCTATTACCTCTATCTAAATGTTCAAATTTCAGAGGTCAGTGAGGGAAATTATTGGTACATGGGGGCCAAATGTGACCAACTCTGGAATGCTCTGGACCTTATTTTGGTAACAGCATTGCCTGGAATAGGACTGGCTTTAGTAGTTGGTATAACAATCCAGACTATCCACTACTGTAAAAAGAAGTGAAAGAAGAATATAAATGATCACCGGCAAGAAATTTCTAAATACCTTTGAGAATGGTTGGAAATCTCTTGTAAGATCAGCAAATGAATCAAGAAATAATGTATATCTATCATGCACACAACCGATATGTTCTCTTTTATATTCATGAACATTTAATTAAATTCAAACAAAAGTCAGGATAACCAAATACATTTTGTTCAGGATTTGGATACAGCAAAAAGCCCCTTCCCCAGATAAAATCCAAGTGTAATTTATTAAAGAATTATCCTAATTCAGTGCCTTCCTTCCACCAAGACGTATTTGTGGGCACCATACATACTGTCCTAGGAGTGGAGGTGGGGGTGCTGCTGTACCACTACCTCCTATTCATCCCATCCACAAGCAACAATGTCAGAGAAATGGAAAGAGGAATCCAATAAACTTGACTATAACCTGACTCTATCTTGGGTAAATCTTTTCACCTCACTTGGCTTCAATTTCCTCATATATAAAATAGAGATTTGTTATAATCTGGACTACCAACCTCATAAAAATGGTAAGAATAATGCTGAAAGCAACTATCATTTACTGAGGGTTTATTATGTGTGTCAGGCTGAATTATAAATGTTTCATACCTATCAACTCATTTAATCCTCACAAGAATCCTATAAAGTACAGATGAGATTACTGAGACAGAGATCAAATAACTTGGCTGAGGTTACAGGGCTAACTCTGTAGCCGGGGAATCTGGTTCCCAGGCCTGAACTCTTAATCCCCATGCTATATTAATGGAATCTAATGAGATAAAATAGTGCTTTGAAAGCTGCAAAGCCCTGCTGCATTCCTTTTATTTCTTTGTTTAAAAGCGAACAGTACCCTTTATACTTTACACTCCCTCTGAATGGTACAGATACAAGGAATAAACACCAGTAAGGTAAAATCTCATCAATTTTGTCAGTTAATTCAAATTAACATCTACTTTGATGTATCATTCTCCAGTGACAAGATAATATTACCCTCTATGCAATATGAGGATAGTGTGAAATATAACTTTAAAACTGAAAGTGCTGGCACTGTGAGCCTCACACTTCTAAGAATCGGTTTGCAAATTTCAATAAAATCAACAATTTGGAGCTGCCTGGGTGGCTCAGTTGGTTAACTGTCCAACTCTTGATTACAGCTAGGTCATGATCTAAGGGCTATGGGATTGAGCCCTGCGTCAGGCTCCATGCTCTGCAGGAGTCTGCTTGTCTCTTTCTCTCTGCTCCTCTCCCACTCTCTCTCTCTCTCAAATAACTAAAACCTTTTTAAAAAATCAACAACTTGAGCAGTCTTAGCTTTTTGTCTCTGGGAGGGTTGAGATAAACTCTGCAATCTTTTTGTTGTTTCACGATCCTAATCTTTTTTTGCACCATTATTCCATTTGCATAAAATCAATGTTAAATAACATTGAGCAACATGGCAGAGGAGTAGGAAACCTGGATTTCGTCTGGTCTCAGGAATTCAGCTGGATAGGGATCAAACCATTCTGAACACCTACAAACTCAACAGGAGATCAAAGAAAAGAATAGCAACAACTCTCTGAACAGAAAAGCGACCACTTTCTGGAAGGTAGGACGTGCGGAGAAGTGAATCCGAGGCGACATTCGGGAGGATAGACAGCGGGGGAAGGGGGCCTCCGTCGGCCGCTTCTGCCAAGTGATAGAGCACAGGAGCACAAAATCAGAACTTTTAGAAGTCGGCTCCACTGAGGGACGTCGCTCCAGTAGCTAAGCAGGGGGTGGAACCCTCGGGGGACAGTGTGGTCTCAGGACACTTGGGGTAACAGAAATACCGGGGGTGCCTGAGTGCAGCAGAGCTCCCAGGTATCGGAGCGGGGAAGCCGGCTGCCGAGATGGAGCCAAGGAGTGGGATCTCAGTTCAGGGTTGCCATAAACTGTGATCGTTGGCACAGTTGGCCCCTGCTCAACAAGTGACAGATCTGGGGAAACTTCCCTTCCTCCCCCGGGAGGAGCAGCGTGGGAGCGCACCGCAGGGATCTGCTGGGTTTGGAGACTCCACAGGGGTCGGGTGCCAGAGATAGAAATGCTCGGTCACAGGCCGGGTGAGCACAGAGGGCGGCTGGAGACCAGGGAGAAGGGAGTGATTGACTGCTATTCTCTGGGGGAGCAATGAGGAGTGGGGCCCCAAGTTCTCAGTTCCTCTGGGGCAGAGATTGGGAGGCCGCCATTTTCACTCTCATCCTCCAAAGCTGTAGGGAAAGCTTACAGGGAACAAAAGCTCCAGAGAGCAAACCCTAGCAGATTACTTAGCCTGGACCCGGCAAGGGCGGGGCAATTCTGCCTCCAGCAAAGACATTTGGGAACCATGGCAACAGGCCCCTCCACCAGAAGACAAGCAAGAACAGCCAGCCAAGACCAAGTTTACCTATCAATGAGAATGGCAGAACTCCAGAGCTAGGGGAATACTGCACATAGAATTCATGGCTTTTTTACCATGATTCTTTAGTCTTTCAAAGTTAATTTTTTTTAACTTTTTTTTTTGAATTTTTCTTTTTCCCTTTTTCAACCAACATCTTATCAATCCCTTTTTTAAAACATTTTTAATTTTCATTTTTAGAGTCATATTCTATCCCTTCATAGTAGTTACCCTTATTTTGGCATATATATATATAAGTTGTTCTCTCTTTAAAATTTTGAGATCCAGTTTCTTCTAACAGATCAAAATATACCCTAAATCTCTAGGGTATGGCTTTGTTCTAGTCCCCTGCCTGATCACATTCTCTCCCTTTTTTTTTTTTTTAAAAAAAACTCTTCTTTCTTTCTTCAAACAACTTCTTATTTATTCCTTTTATAAAATTTTTTATAATTTTCATCTTTACAGTCATATTCCATCCCTTCATCATATTAACCCTTATTTTTGTACATATATAAGTTTTTCTTTCTTTAAAATTTTGGGAAGCACTTTCTTCTAACAGACCAAAATAAACACAAAATCTAGGGTGTGGCACTGATCTATGCACCAACCTGATCATATTTGATCATATTGTTTTTTCTGTTTTGTTCTGTTTTTGTTTGTTTTTATCTTTTTCTTTTTCTTTTTTTTTCCTTTTTCTTTTTTCATTCTTTCCCTTTCTTTTGCCCCGGTTTCAGGTCTTTTCTGATTTGTTTAGTGTACATTTTCTGGGGATGTTGTTACCCTGTTAGCATTTTGTTCTCTCATTAATCTATTCTCCTCTGGACAAAATGACAAGATGGAAAAAATCACCTCAACAAAAAGAAAAAGAGGTAGTACTGACTGCCAGGGACCTACTCAATACAGACATTAGTACAATGTCGGAACGAGAGTTCATAATCATAATTTTAAAGATACTAGCTGGTCTTGAAACAAGCGTGGAAGTTATTAGAGAAACCCTTTCTGGAAAAATAAAAGAACTGAAATCCAACCAAGTCGAAATCAAAAAGGCTATTAATGAGGTGCAATCCAAAATGGGGGCGATAACTGCTAGGATAAATGAGGCAGAAGACAGAATCAGTGATATAGAAGACCAAATGATGGAAAATAAAGAAGCTGAGAACAAGAGAGATAAACAACTACTGGATCACGAGGGCAGAATTCCAGAGATAAGCAATACCATAAGACGAAACAACATTACAATAATTGGGATCCCAGAAGAAGAAGAAAGAGAGAGGGGGCAGAAGGTATATTGGAGCAAATTATAGCAGAGAACTTCCCTAATTTGGGGAAGGAAACACGCATCAAAATCCAGGAGGCACAGAGAGCCTCCCTCAAAAATCAATAAAAATAGGTCAACAGCCCGACATCTAATAGTAAAACTTACGAGTCTCAGAGACAAAGAGAAAATCCTGAAAGCAGCTCGGGGGAAGAGATCTGTAACCTACAATGGTAGAAATATTAGATTGGCAACAGACCTATCCACAGAGACCTGGCAGGCCAGAAAGGACTAGCATGATATATTCAGAGCACTAAATGAGAAAAATATGCAGCCAAGAATACTATATCCAGCTAGGCTGTCATTGAAAAGAGAAGGAGAGATAAAAAGCTTCCAGGACAAACAAAAACTAAAGGAATTTGCAAACACGAAACCAGCCCTACAAGAAATACTGAAAAGGGTCCTCTAAGCAAAGAGAGAGCCTAAAAGCAACATAGACCAGAAAGGAACAAAAACAATATACAATAACGGCCAACTTACAGGCAATACAATGGCACTAAATTCATATCTTTCAATAGTTGACCTGAATGTAAATGGGCTAAATGCCCCAATCAAAACACACAGGCTATCAGATTGGTTAAAAAAACAAGACCCATCGATATGCTGTCCGCAAGAGACTCATTTTAGACCCAAAGACACCCCTAGATTAAAAGTGAGGGGGTGGAAAACAATTTACCATGCTAATGGACACGAAAAGAAAGCTGGGGTGGCAATCCTTATATCAAACAAATTAGATTTTAAACCAAAGACGGTAATAAGAGATGAGGAAGGACACTATATTCCTACTTAAAGGGTCTATCCAACAAGAAGATCTAACAATTGTAATTATCTATGCCCCTAACATGGGAGCAGCCAATTATATAAGCCAATTAATAACAAAAGCAAAGATACACATTGACAACAATACAATAATAGTGGGGGACTTTAACACCCCCCTCACTGAAATGGACAGATCATCTAAGCAAAAGATCAACAAGGAAATGAAGACTTTAAATGACACACTGGACCAAATGGACTTCACAGACATATTCAGAACATTCCATCCCAAAGAACCCAAATACACATTCTTCTCTAGTGCCCATTGAACATTCTCCAGAATAGATCACAACCTAGGTGACAAATCAGGTCTCAACCATTACCAAAAGATTGGGATTATTCCCTGCATATTTTCAGACCACAGTGCTTTGAAACTAGAACTCAATCACAAGAGGATAGTCGGAAAGAACTCAAATACATGGAGGCTAAAGAGCATCCCACTAAAGAATGAATGGGTCAACCAGGAAATTAAAGAAGAATTAAAAAAATTCATGGAAACCAATGAAAATGAAAACACAACTGTTCAAAATCTTTAGGATGCAGCAAAGGCAGTCCTAAGAGGAAAGTATATAGCAATACAAGCCTTTCTCAAGAAACAAGAAAGGTCTCAAATACAAAACCTAGCCCTACACCTAAAGGAGCTAGAAAAAAACAGCAAAAAAAGCCTAAATCCAGCAGGAGAAGAGAAATAATAAAGATCAGAGCAGAAATCAATGAAATAGAAACCAAAAGAACAATAGAACAGATCAACAAAACTAGGAACTGGTTCTTTGAAAGATTAACAAGATTTATAAACCCCTGCCAGACTTATCAAAAAGAAAAGAGAAATGACCCAAATAATTAAAATCATGAATGAAAGAGGAGAGATCACAACCAACACCAAAGAAATACAAACAATTATAAGAACGTATTATGAGCAACTATATGCCAGCAAATTAGATAATCTGCAAGAAAGGGATGCTTTCCTAGAAATGTATCAACTACCAAAACTGAACCAGGAAGAAATTGAAAACCTGAACAGATCTATAACCACTAAGGAAATTGAAGCAGGAATAAAAAATCTCCCAACAAACAAAAGCCCAGGGCCAGATGGCTTCCCAGGGGAATTCTACCAAACATTTAAAGAAGAATTAATACGGATTCTTCTGAAACTGTTCCAAAAAATAGAAATGGAAGGAAAACTTCCAAACTTGTTTTATGAGGCCACCATTACCTTGATCCCAAAACCAAAGACCCCATCCAAAAGGAGAATTACAGACCAATATCCTTGATGAACATAGATGCAAAAATTCTCACCAAAATACTATCCAATAGGCTCCAACACTACATTAAGAGGATTATTCACCACGACCAAGTGGGATTTATCCCTGGGCTGCAAGGTTGGTTCAACATCCACAAATCAATCAATGTGATACAATACATTAATAAAAGAAAGAACAAGAACTATATGATCCTCCCAATAGATGCAGAAAAAGAATTTGACAAAGTACAGCATCCTTTCTTGATCAAAACTCTTCAGACTATAGGGATAGAGGGTACATACCTCAATATCATAAAAGCCATCTATGAAAAACCTACAGCAAATATCATTCTCAATGGGGAATAACTGAGAGCTTTCCCCCTAAGGTCAGGAACACGGCAGGGATGTCCACTATCACCACTGCTATTCAACATAGTATTAGAAGTCCTAGCCACAGCAATCCGAAAACAAAAAGAAATCAAAGGAATCCAAATCGGCAAAGAAGTCAAACTCTCACTCTTTGCAGATGTTATGATACTTTATGTGGAAAACCCAAAAGACTCCACCCCAAAACTGCTAGAACTCATACAGGAATTCAGTAAAGTGGCAGGATAGAAAATCAATGCGCAGATATCAGTGGCATTCCTATACACCCACAACAAGACAAGAAAGAGAAATTAAGGAGTCCATCCCATTTACAATTGCACCCCAAACCATAAGATACCTAGGAATAAATCTAACCAAAGAGGCAAAGAGTCTGTACTCAGAAAACTATAAAATACTCATGAAAAAATTGAGGAAGGCACCAAAAATGGAAAAACGTTCCATGCTCATGGATTGGAAGAACAAATATTGTGAAGATGTCAATGCTACCTAGAGCAATCTACACATTCAATGCAATCCTTATCAAAATACCATCCACTTTTTTCAAAGAAATGGAATAAATAATCTTAAAATTTGTATGGAACCAGAAAAGACCCCCGAATAGCCAGAGGAATGTTGAAAAAGAAAAGCAAAGCTGGCAGCATCACAATTCCGGACTTCAAGCTCTATTACAAAGCTGTCATCATCAAGACAGTATGGTACTGGCACAAAAACAGACACATAGATCAATGGAACAGAATAGAGAGCCCAGAAATGGACCCTCAACTCTATGATCAACTAATCTTCGACAAAGCAGGAAAGAATGTCCAATGGAAAAAAAGACTGTCTCTTCAACAAATGGTGTTGGGAAAATTGGACAGCCACATTCAGAATGAAACTGGATCATTTCCTTACACCTCACACAAAAATAGACTCCAAATGGTTGAAAGACCTAAATGTGAGACAGGAGTCCATCAAAATCCTAAAGGAGAACACAGGCAGCAACCTCTTCGACCTCAGCCACAGCAACTTCTTCCTAGAAACATCGCCAAAGTCAAGGGAAGCAAGGGCAAAAATGAACTATTGGGACCTCACCAAGATAAAAAGCTTTTGCACAGCAAAAGAAACAGTCAATAAAACCAAAAGAAAAACCGACAGAATGGGAGAAGATATTTGCAAATGACATATCAGATAAAGGGCTAGTATCCAAAATCTATAAAGAACTTATGAAACTCAACACCCAAAGAACAAATAATCCAATCAAGAAATGGGCAGAAGACATGAACAGACATTTTTCCAAAGAAGACATCCAAATGGCCACAGACACATGAAACAATGCTCCACATCGCTCGGCATCAGGGAAATCCAAATCAAAACCTCAATGAGATACCACCTCACACCAGTGAGAATGGCTAAAATTAACAAGTCAGGAAACGACAGACGTTGGCAGGGATGGGGAGAAAGGGGAACCCTCCTACACTGTTGGTGGGAATGCAAGCTGGTGCAACCACTCTGGAAAACAGTATGGAGGTTCCTCAAAAGGTTGAAATTATAGCTACCATACGATCCAGCAATTACACTACTGGGTATTTACCCCAAAGATACAAATGTAGGGATCCAAAAGGGTACGTGCACCCCGATGTTTATAGCAGCAATGTCCACAATAACCAAACTGTGGAAAGAGCCAAGATGTCCATCGACAGATGAATGGATAAAGAAGAAGTGGTATATATATACAATGGAATATTATGCAGCTATCAAAAGGAATGAAATCTTGCCATTTGCAATGACGTGGATGGAACTGGAGGGTGTTATGCTGAGCGAAATAAGTCAATCAGAGAAAGACATGTATCATATGGCCTCACTGATATGAGGAATTCTTAATCTCAGGAAACAAAGAGGGTTGCTGGAGTGAGGGGCATGGAAGGGATGGGTTGGCTGGGTGATAGACATTGGGGAGGGTATGTGCTATGGTGAGTGCTGTGAATTGTACAAGACTGTTGAATCACAGATCTGTACCTCTGAAACAAATAATGCAATATATGTTAAGAAAAAAAAAAGAAGATAGCAGGAGGGGAAGAATGAAGGTGGGGAAATTGGAGGGGGAGACGAACCATGAGAGACGATGGACTCTGAAAAACAAACTGCGGGTTCTAGAGGGGAGTGGGTGGGGTGATGTGTTAGCCTGGTGATGGGTATTAAAGAGGGCACGTTCTGCATGGAGCACTGGGTGTTATGCACAAACAATGAATCATGGAACACTACATCGAAAACTAATGATGTAATGTATAGTGATTAACATAACAATAACAAATAAAAAATAAAGAAAAGAAAGCAGGGTCTCCCCAGATACCACATCTGCCAGCCCCTTGATCTTAGACTTCCCAGACTCCAGAATGTGAGAAATAAACCCCTGTTTATAAAAAAAAAAAATCAACGTTATTTAACATTAATTTTGTAAATTGAAATCAATGTGAATTTCATATTACTACTTGACTTAGATTGGAAACCTCCTGAGATTTTAAAGAATCATTATAGTTAGAAATCATACCTGTAAATAAGTCACCTTCTAAGTATTTTCCATAGTTTTTCTGCTCCAACGCTTACTAGAACACTGGTTTGAGGTCTCCAGTCATCTCTCTTCTACTAACTGGCTATGACTTTGAATGGATCACTTAGCCCTTGTTTCCTGCTTTATAAATGGAGAATTGAGTAATACATATTTTACTTCTGTTACAGGATTTCTTTTTGTCTAGGGCATCATACATACTGTCCTAAGAGTGGAGGTGTGAGTGCTACTGTACCAGTACCTCATCTTCATCCTACCCACAAGGAACAATGTCAGAGAAATGGAAAGAGGAATCCCACTTCGAAGAATGAAGAGATAGACCATAAGAAGAGTGGTGGGCAGCAAAGCAAAGTTTATTGAGCGATAGTAAAGTTTATTGAACGAAAGTACAAAGCTCCTGAAAAGGGAAGGGACCCAAGAGTGTTGCCACCAGAGTTTCTAAGTCTAGGGATTTTTATGGGCTTGTTGGTGAGCTGTTTTAATCTGATTAACCCTCCATGTGCCTGTCACCCGATCACGTTTTTGTCATCTACCTATTACGTGGGAAAGGGTGGAGGGCTTCTTCCAGGCGGTGTAAAATCCTTTTAAAGGAGGTTTCCTCTAAGGGTGGGGGACCTTGTCCTTGCTTGCCTTTCTTCAAACTATCATTACTTCTCCATACTTTTGAGAATCAAATGAAATAATTAATGGTAAATTTTACATTGAGAAACAGGCAAACCAAAAATCTTGATTAAAATCAGGATAGTAGTAATGTTCACAAGCATTTGGACTTATTTGTAGACTTTTGGGTAAAGAATTACATTGCTTTATTTTCCTTCAGTTAAAAAATAATTTCATTTGAGGTTCTTCCCCCCCATTCCCTGAATTGTGAATTGACAAAGTGATTGTGTATATAATCTGGGAATTCTTTAGTGTAGTGAAAAAAGTACAGACATGGAGCCAGACAGTCTGGGGCTCAAGTCCTTGCCCTAGAAATTGCTGACTGTGTTGTTTTGGGGAATTTCCTTAAAATTTCTCAGCCTTAGGTTTCTCATTTGCAAAATGGAGTTCATAATACCTATCTTGCAGGTTTTTCATAAATATTTAAATAATATAATTTTTGTGAAATAAACTGATGTCTGAAATTTACTTTCAATTGCTTAAAAAATAAAATGGAGGAGAAGAAAAGATGGTGGAGGAGTAGGGGACCCTATTTCAACTGGTCCCTGGAATTGAGCTGGATATCTACGAGACCACTCTGAGCACCCACGAAATCAGCCTGAGATGTAAGAAAATAGATGTGGATCTCTACAAACAGAATATCACTGGCAGTTAGTTTCGAGGTACGAAGCGGGGAGCCGTGATTCCGCAGACAGATATCAGAGGATAAACGGCAGCGGGAAGGAGCCTGGCCGTGGGGATCCTGCACCACCAGTGAGCGATAGCCTCACGCGCTGGGGACGGGCCACAGACTCGCAGACCGGTAGCAGCGGAGAAAGGACTTTAGGGCAGCCCCCGGGACGGAAACCCCGAGTGGCAGGGTCGCGCGTGCAAACTGGGATCAGCTGGCAGTTTTAGAAGCACAAAGGGCAGAGACGTGCCCCGACCTGGAGGCAGGACTGGGAGCACTGCGGAGGGGTGCACAACCCAGGACGCTGCAGTTTATAGCAGCACAGACAGAAATGGAGACAGTGTGGCCTGGAGACCTCACTGAAGAATAGACTGCGATCTCTCTGCTCTGAGGCAGAGGATTGGAAATGGTCTCTTCTGCTCTGACTCACGGAAGAGACGCGGAAAGCCACCAGAGAACGAGCACCAACAAACTGATTCCCACTGAGCCCATCCCCCACCACAGGGGGTCAAGGCAACTCTGCCCAAACAGGGTTGCCTGAGTAACAGCAGGGCAGGCCCCTCCCCGAGAAGACAGCATGGGAAAACAAGAGGCCAGCAACCCTAAGGTCCCTAGAAAACAGGTACATCTTGCATGGGTTCTGGCCAATAATTTGGACTCTATACATTCCCTCAAACACCCATCAACAGAATGACTAGGAAGAGGAACCCCCAAATTAGAAAAGACTCAGAGATTATGACTTATGCCACAGATTTACAAATGGATGCAAATATAACCAAGATGTCGGAGACGGAATTCAGGCTAGCAATTGTGAAGACAATAGCTAGAATGGAGAAATCAATTAATGGCAACATAGAGTCTCTAAGGGCAGAAATAAAAGCTGAATTGGCAGAATTTAAAAATGCTATCAATGAGATCCAATCTAATCTAGATAATCTAACAGCTAGGGTAAGTGAGGCAGAAGACCGAATAAGCGACCTGGAACACAATTTAATAGATAAAAAGGGAAAAGAGGAGACCAGGGAAAAACAACTCAGAATCCATGAAAATAGAATCAGAGAAAAAAGTGACACCATGAAGCGTTCCAATGTCAGAATTATTGGAATCCCGGAGGGAGTGTAGAGAGAGAGAGGACTAGAAGATGTATTTTAGGAAATCCTAGCTGAGAACTTCCCTAATCTGGGGAATGAAACAAACATTTGCGTCCTAGAGGCAGAGAGGACCCCTCCCAAGATCAAGGAAAACAGGCCAACACCCCAGCATGTAATAGTAAAACTCACAAATCTTAGAACCAAGGAAACCATCTTAAGGGCAGTTAGGGGGAAGAGATTCCTTACATACAGAGGGAGGAACATCAGAATAAAGTCAGACCTATCCACAGAGACCTGGCAAGCCAGAAAGGCCTGGCAAGACATATCAGGGTATTAAATGAAAAGATCATGCAGCCAAGAATACTTTATCTGGCAAGGCTGTCACTTAGAATGGATGGAGAGATGCAGAGCTTCCAAGACCGGTAGAAACTGAAAGAATATGTGACCACTAAGCCGGCCCTGCAAGAAATACTAAGGAGGGTTCTATAAACGAGAAAGACCCCAAGAGTGGTATACAACAGACATTTACAGGGACAATCTATAAAAACAATGTCTTCACAGACAACATGATGACAATTAATTCATATCTTTCAATAATCACTCTCAATGTGAATGGCCTAAATGCTCCCATAAAATGGCACAGGGTTGCAGATTGGATAAAAAGACAAGATCCATCCATATGCTGTCTACAAGAGACTCATTTTGAACCTAAAGATACATCCAGACTGAAAGTGAAGGGATGGAGATCCATCTTCCATGCCAGTGGACCTCAAAAGAAAGCTGAGGTAGCAATTCTTATATCAGACAAATTAGATTTTAAACTAAAGACTGTAGTTACAGACACAGAAGGATACTATATCATTCTTAAAGGGTCTATCCAATAAGAAGATCTAACAATTGTAAATATCTATGCCCCCAACATGGGAGCAGCCATCTACATAAGCCAACTGTTAACCAAAATAAAGAGTCATATGATAACAATACATTAATTGTAGGAGACCTCAATACTCCACTCTCAGCAATGGACAGATCATCTAAGCAGAAAATCAACAAAGAAACGAGCTTTGAATGATACACTGGACCAGATGGACCTCATAGATATATACAGAACATTCCACCCTAAAACAATAGAATACTCATTCCTCCAGGGAGCACATGGAACTTTCTCCAGAATAGACCACATACTGTGTCACAAATCAGGTCTCAACCAATACCAAAAGATTGAGATTATTCCCTGCATATTCTCAGACCACAATGCTTTAAAACTGGAACTCAATCACAAGAAAAAATTTGGCAGAAATTCAAACACTTGGAAGCTAAAGACCACTCTGCTCAAGAATGCTTGGGTCAACCAGGAAATCAAAGAAGAACTTACACAATTCATGGAAACCAATGAGAACGAAAACACATGGGTCCAAAACCTATGGGATACTGCAAATGTGGTCCTAAGGGAGGAATACATAGCCATCCAAGCCTCACTCCAAAAAATAGAAAAATCCCGAATTAACCAACTAACTCTATACCTTAAAGAACTAGAGAAAAAGCAACAAACGATGTCTAAGCCATGCATTAGAAGAGAAATAATCAAGATTAGAGCAGAGATCAATGAATTAGAAACCAGAAGCACAGTAGATCAGATCAACGAAACTAGAAATTGGTTCTTTGAAAAAATTAATAAGATCGATAAACCACTGGCCAGGCTTATCTGAAAGAAAAGAGAAAGGACCCAAATTAATAAAATTATGAATGAAAGGGGAGAGATCACGACTAACACCAAGGAAACAGAAACAAATATTAGAAATTATTATCAACAACCATATGCCAATAAACTGAGCAATCTGGATGAAATGGATGCCTTCCTAGAAACCTATAACCTGCCAAGACTGAAACAGGAAGAAACTGACAACCTGAATAGGCCAATAACCAGGACCGAGATTGAAACAGTGATCAAAAACCTCCCAAAAAACAAGAGTCCAGGGCCTGATGGATTCCCTGGGGAAATCTACCAAACATTCAAAGAAGAAATAATACCTATTCCCCTGAAGCTGTTTCAAAAAATAGAAACAGAAGGAAAACTTCCAAACTCATTCTATGAGGCCAGCATTACCTTAATCCCCAAACCAGGCAAAGACCCCAACAAAAGGAAGAATTTCAGACCGATATCCCTGATGAATATGGATTCCAAAATCCTCAACAAAATCCTAGTTAATAGGATACAATGATACATTAAAAGGATCATCCACCAGGACCAAGTGGGATTTATCACTGGGATGCAAGGGCGGTTCAACATTTGCAAATCCATCAATGTGATAGATCACATTAATAAGAGGAGGGAGAAGAACCATATGGTCCTCTCAATTGATGCAGAAAAAGCATTTGACAAAATACAACATCGTTTCCTGATATAACTCTTCAGAGCATAGGGATAGAGGGAACATTCCTCAAGTTCATAAAATCCATCTATGAAAACCCACAGCAAATATCATCCTCAATGGGGAAAAGCTGAGAGCGTTGCCCCTGAGATCAGGAACACGTCAAGGATGCCCAGTCTCGCCACTATTATTCAACATAGTACTAGAAGTCCTAGCAACAGCAATCAGACAACAAAAAGAAATAAAAGGTATTCAGATTGGCAAAGAAGAAGTCAAACTCTCTCTTTTTGCAGATGACATGATACTTTATGTGGAAAACCCAAAAGACTCCACCCCCAAATTACTAGAACTCATCCAGCAATTCAATAATGTGGCAGGATACAAAATCAATGCACAGAAATCAGTTCCTTTCTTATACACTAGCAATGCAACTGTAGAAAGAGAAATTAGAGAAACAATTCCATTTTCAATATCACCAAAAACCATAAGATACCTCGGAATAAACCTAACCAAAGAGGTAAAGGATCTATACTCTAGGAAATACAGAACACTCATGAAAGAAATTGAAGAAGACACAAAAAGATGGAAAAATATTCCACGCTCATGGATCAGAAGAATAAACGTTGTTAAAATGTCTATGCTACCCAGAGCAATCTATACCTTCTATGCCATCCTGATCAAAATTCCAATGACATTTTTCAAAGTGCTGGAACAAACAATCCTAAAATTTGTATGGAATCAGAAAAGACCCCGAATCTCCAAGGAAATGTTGAAAAAGAAAAACAAGGTTGGGGGGCATCACGTTGCCTGATTTCAAGCTATATTACAAAGCTGTGATCACCAAGACAGCATGGTACTGGCACAAAAACAGACATATAGACCAATGGAACAGAATAGAGAACCCAGATATGGACCCTCAACTCTATGGTCAAATAATCTTCAACAAAGCAGGAAAAACCATGCAATGGAAAAAAGACAGTCTCTTCAATAAATGGTGCTGGGAAAATTGGACAGCCACATGCAGAAGAATGAAACTCGACCATTCTCTAACACCATACACAAAGATAAACTGAAAATGGATGAAAGACCTCAATGTGAGACAGGAATCCATCAAAATCCTAGAGGAGAACATAGGCAGTAACCCCTTTGACATCGCCCACAGCAACTTCTTTCAAGATACATCTCCAAAAGCTAGTGAAACAAAAGCAAAAATGAACTTTTGGGACTTCATCAAGATAAAAATCTTCTGCACAGCAAAGGAAACAGTCAACAAAACAAAGAGGCAACCCACAGAATGGGAGAAGATATTTGCAAATGACACTACAGATAAAGGGCTGGTATCCAAGATCTATAAAGAACTTCTCAAACTCAACACCCAAAAAACAAATAATCAAGTCAAAAAATGGGCAGGAGAAAAGAAAAGACACTTCTCTGAAGAAGACATACAAATGGCTAACAGACACATGAGAAAATGTTCATCATCATTAGCCATCAGGGAAATCCAAATCAAAACCACATTGAGATACCACCTTACACCAGTTAGAATGGCAAAAATGTACAGGGAAAGGAACAACAAATGTTGGAGAGGTTGTGGAGAAAGGGGAACTCTCTTACACTGTTGGTGGGAATGCAAGTTGGTACAGCCGCTTTGGAAAACTGTGTGGAGGTGCCTCAAAAATTTGAAAATAGAGCTACCCTATGACCCAGCAATTGCACTCCTGGGTATTTACCCCAAAGACAAAGATGTAGTGCAAAGAAGGGCCATATGCACCCCAATGTTCCTATCAGCAATGTCCACAATAGCCAAACTGTGGAAAGAGCCGAGATGCCCTTCAACAGATGAATGGATAAAGGAGATGTGGTCCATATATACGATGGAATATTACTCAGCCATCAGAAAGGATGAATACCGGGCGCCTGGGTGGCTCAGTCATTAAGCATCTGCCTTTGGCTCAGTTCATGATCCTGGGGTCCCGGGATCGAGTCCCACCTCGGGCTCCCTGCTCGGCGGGAAGCCTGCTTCTCCCTCTCCCACTCCCCCTGCTTGTGTTCCTGCTCTCGCTATCTCTCTCTCTGTCAAATAAATAAAATCTTTAAAAAAAAAAAAAAAGAAAGAAAGAAAGGATGAATACCCAACTTTTACATCAACATGGATGGGACTGGAGGTTATGCTAAGTGAAATAATTCAAGCAGAGAAAGTCAATTATCATATGGTTTCACTTATTTGTGGAACATAAGGAATAGCATGGAGGACATTAGGAGATGGAAGGGAAAAATGAAAGTGGGGGAATCGGAGGGAGAGATGAACCATGAGAGACTATGGACTCTGAGAAACAAACAGTGTTTTAGAGGGGAGGGGGGAGGGAGGATGGATTAGCTCAGTGATGGGTATTAAGGAGGGCATGTACTGCATGGAGCACTGGGTGTTTTACAAAAACAATGGAACGTGGATCACCACATCAAAACCTAATGATGTATTGTATGGTGACTAACATAACATAATAAAATTAAAAGAAAATAAGATAAAAAAATAAAAAAAGAAAGAAAATAAGATGGATTAATGGATGGATGGAAGGATGCATAGATGAGCAGATATATTTTAAGGCAAATGTAGTAAAATGTTAATGTCAAAATCAAAGTGATAGATACATGTTCATTCACTGTAAAATTCACTTTTGGTATATGTTTGAAAATTTTCATAATAAGATATTAGGGGAAAATCAGATAATGTTAAGTAAAATAATTTGAACATGGAAAACCTAAATTGTAGTTACTGTCTTCTCTCAGGTACATATAATGATAGTCTTAAGTTGGGAGCACTCATTTATACCGTCAAAAATGAGTTCATCAAAATTGTGACTTATTAAAAAAAATATGACTTATAAACAAATGCTCTATTCTTTTTTTTTTTTTTACAAATGCTCTATTCTATGTTTTGTTTGTTTATTTTCTATTTAATGGGCCATATAACAGAGGAATGTATATATTTAAAAAAAAGGTTAAGTTACTCTGGATGAATATACTACAGTGAATAATGTTGATGTTTCCAAAATACTAACTCTAAGGCTGTCAAATAGCTTTAATTATCAATTTTTCCCTTGAAGTTATCAATTGTTTTGTAGATGAATTCTAAAGGTTAGAGAACCGAGCAGGTAGGAGGTGCCTGTCCTTTTCTAAGGATTCACTTATTCTTAGATTCTCTAGTTATTTCTGCCACCGACCTGTTTTTTAAATCTCCTACTTGACCTTCTCATCCTCTCTCCTCTCATCATCCCTTTCATACTTAACGCTATACAAGCTCTAATCATGGATACAATTCAGAAGGAAAGTCAAGTATAATGCCTATCATTTAGACTGTGTTCAATAAATATTATTCTCCCTTTCCCCAGTCCCAATCTTCCTTTGGCTAAATGCCTGTTTTAGTTCCTCGTACATCTATCTGAATACTTCTACTGTAGACACTTTCTCTTTAATGCTGTGACCATTTCCTAAACTTCCCTTTATGTGGTGACACCAGAAGTAAACCACCATGTCTGATCTTCCTGATTATTTTTCAGAGTCTGGGGGAATTAGGAAGCAGAAATGGACTACTGGTTAACAATTTCATAGAATACTAGGAAGGTTTCCACCTGAGTTAAACTATTTAGAAAGGGGTCCAGATGCACTGTGCTCTGAATGTACATTTGAAATATTGACTTGGGCATGTGAAAACTTCTCAGGAGCTAAGGCCGAGATCAGATTTCCACAAAATTGAATAATGCTTTTCCTTGCAAATTCATCACTGTTTTCTTTATTTAGCTAGTTCACACACACTGAACCAAGAATTAATAAGCAGAGCCTGAGTTCATTCTTGAATTGTTAATACTAAGCTTCTCCAATTGACTTAATGATTAGATTTGAGTGGGTAGAGGTAAGACTACATATTTGCTACCTATTCTTCACCCCTACCCCCACTTTTACATTTAGCAGAGTAGCTTGTGACTTTCAAAGTTGTTACAATTCTAGCATGAGCATATAATTGGAAATCTCAATATATTCTATGAATCTCTGGCAAAAAGTTGTACTACATAGTTTAGCCCTGTGAGAAGAATTCGCCATTACCTCTGTTATTTTTGGTTGTTGCTCAGTTCATAAATATGTTTTTAAAATTTATCTGCCTTGAAAAACAGATTATATGACATCATTCAGCCCTTTCCACAGGATAGAACGTGTTTGAATTACTTTCACCTGGTGAAAATTTGCAGCAATTATGTCAAGGGGCAAAACACCTTACATTTGTTAGTTAGAGACCCAGGTAATGGGCATAGATTGAAGAGCATAGAAATGAATACTGATATGGTTTGAAGAGCATATAATAAGCTATATAGTAGAGGCAACAAATATTGAGAAATGGTCACTGAAAAGGAAGAATACTTTTAAAAAATTCCAGTATAATTAACATACAGTGTTAATTACTTTCAGGTATACAATGTAGTGATTCAACAATTGCATACACCACCCAATGTTCACTCTTTAATCCCCATCACCTATTTAACTCATCCCCCTACCGACCTCCCCTCTGGTAACCATCAGTTTGTTCTCAATAATTAAGAGTCTGTTTCTTGATTTGTCTCTCCCTCTTTTTTTCCTTCACTCATTTGTTTTGTTTCTCAATTTCCACATATGAGTGAAATCATATGATATTTGTCTTTCTCTGACATTTCACTTAGCATAATACTCTCTAGCTCCAAACATGTTGTTCCAAATGGCAAGATTTCATTCTTTTTTTTATGGTCTGAGTAATATTCCAGTGTGTGTGTGTGTGTGTGTGTGTGTGTACCACTTTTTAAAAAATATTTTATTAATTAATTTATTTATTTATTAGAGAGAAAGAGAGATCACAAGTAGGCAGAGTGGCAGACAGAGGAAGAGGGAGAAGCAGGCTCCCCGCTGAGCAGAGAGCCCGATATGGGGCTTGATCCCAGGACCCTGGGATCATGACCTGAGCCGAAGGCAGACACTTAACCAACTGAGCCACCCAGGTGCCCCATATATCTACTTCTTATTTATACATTCATCAGTCAATGTACACTTGGCCTGTCTCCATAATTTAGCTATTGAATATGATGCTGCTATCAACATCTGGGTGCATGTATCACTTTGAATTGGTATTTTTTTATTCTTTGGGTTGCTGGTATTTCTATTTTTTACTTTTTGAGGAACCTCCCTACTGTTTTCCAGAATGGCTGCACAAGTTTGAATTCCCATCAACAGTTTAAGAGGGTTCCCCTTTCTCCACATCCTCGCCAACACATGTTTCCTGTGTTGTTCATTTTATATATTCTGACAGTGTGAGGTGATAACTCATTGTAGTTTTGATTTGTATTTTCCTGTTGATGAGTGACATTGAGCATCTTTTCATGTGTCTGTGGGCCATTTGGATGTCTTCTTTGGAAAAATGTCTATTCTTGTCTTCTGCCCATTTCTCAACTGGATTATTTGTTTTTTGGGTGTTGAGTTTGATAAGTTCTTTATGGACTTTGGACACTAACCCTTTATCAGATATGCCATTTACAAATATTTTTTCCCATTCCATAGGTTTCCTTTTAGTTTTGTTGATTGCTTCCTTTGCTGTGCAGAAACGTTTTTATTTTGGTGAAGTCCCAATAGTTCATTTTTGCTTTTGTTTCCCTTTCCTCAGGAGACATATCTAGTAAGAAGTTGCTATAGCCAATGTCACAGAGGTTATTACCTGTGTTCTGTGGATTCAGGTCTTACATTTAGGTCTTTAATCCATTTTAAATTTATTTTTGTGTATGGTGTAAGAAAATGGTTTCATTCTTTTGCATGTTGCTGTCCAGCTTTCCCAACACCATTTGTTGAAGAGACTGTCTTTTTTCCATTGGATATTCTTTCCTGGTTTGTTGAAGAATAATTGACCATGTAATTGTGGGTTCATTTCTGAGTTTCTATTCTGTTTTATTGGTCTATGTGTCTGTTTTTGTGCCAGTTGCCAAACTATTTTGATCACTACAGCTTTGTAATATCACCTGAAGTCCACAATTGTGATACCTCCAGCTTTGCTTTGCTTTTTCAAGGTTGCTTTGGCTATTCGGGGTCTTTTGTAGTTCCATACAATGTTTAGGATTATTTGTTCTAGCTCTGTGAAAAATGTTGTTGGTATTTTTAAAAATATATTTTATTTATTTATTTTAGAGAGAGAGAGTACAAGCAGGGGGAGTGACAGAGGGAGAGGGAGAAGCAGGCAACCCACTGAGCAGAGAGCCTGAGGTGAGGCTTGATCCCAGGACCCTGGGATCATGACCTGAGCCAAAGGCAGATGCTTAACCAACTGAGCCACCCAGGTGCCACTGCTGTTGGTATTTTGATAGGGATTGCATTAAATGTGTAGATTGCTTTGGGTAGTACAGACATTTTAACAATATTTGTTCTTCCAATCCATCAGCATGGAATGTTTTTCCATTTCTTTGTGTCATCTTCAATTTCTTTCATCAATGTTTTATAGTTTTCAGAGTACAGGTATTTCACCCCTTTGGTTAGGTTTATTCTTAGGTATCTTATGGTTTTTGGTGCAATTGTAAGTGGGATTGATTCTTTAATTTCTCTTTCTGCTGCTTCATTACTGGTGTATAGAAATGCAACAGATTTCTGTACATTGATTTTGTATCCTACAACTTTACTAAATTTATGTATCAGTTCTAGCAGGTTTTTGGTCAAGTCTTTATACGGTTTTCTATATAGAGTATCATGGGTCATCTACAAATAGTGAAAGTTTGACTTCTTCCTTGCCAATTTGGTTGCCTTTTATTTCTTTTTGTTGTCTGGTTGCTGAAGTTAGGACTTCTAGGACTATGTTGAATAACAATGGTGAGAGTGGATATTTTTGAAAGACATTACTCTTTAGGCTCACCATAAGCTTTATTAGACATGAATTGATGATAAGAGAAATTTGAAAAGAATAAAATTGCATATTATTAATGCCACACATGATGTGACATTTGGATATGTTCACCCTTTAAAATTGTCCTCAAACCAATCTACTTATTTCACCATTGCTACTTAAACACCTGAGTTTGGCATTGAGAGTTCATCTGTGGAGATAGTTCTTTGTAAAACTTCAACCAAAGCAGTGGGAAAAACTATGTGTTGACCTTCTGTATCCTAAACATTTGGGTAGATCATTTATTTTGTTCTGAGTTAGTAAGAAAAAAAGTCTCAGTCTACTTGATGTCACACAAATTTATTTGATACATTAAAATTTCATATTCAAGTCATAACTTTGATTGGTTCTCTTCTCCACACTACCCAACAATGTCTTTCCTTTCCCACTTTATTCATCCACATAAACATTTTATGATTCTCACCAACATTTGTATCATTAGTGGCAAATGGTCTCTTTCTCCCTGGCCCTTTATGTAGCTGGCCTATGTCCACAATCTGAATCTCAATATTCAGCTAACACTATTGTGCTGCAGGATGGGCACAATTGCTGACATTACTCACCATACAGCTGCAGAAGTGATTCTGCAGCCACTAACATTGCACTTACAAACTACCCACTACCTGACTTTCTCCCCAAGCTTCTGATGTTCCCAGCACCTGGAAAATCTCCAGGGCATTGCTCTAGACCACCTAGCTTTAGGTTGTGTGGGTAAAGTCAAGGTATTGTTATGCAGGTAAACCCAGAGTTTGCATTTTATGGGTCAACATGGTAATGGTATGGGAACATGAGCTGTTGAGCCAAAGGCCTGGAATTTACTAGCTGTTGGAGGGTCACTTGAACTTTCTGGGTATGAAATTAAAATTAATTTATTTTGGGGGCACCTGGGTAGCTCAGATGGTTAAGCATCTGCCTTCAGCTCAGCTCATGATCCCAGGGTCCTGGGATCGAGCCCTGCATTGGACTCCCTGCTCAGTAGGAAACCTGCTTCTCTCTCCCTCTAGTGTTCCCCCTGCTTGTGCTCTCTTTCTCTCTCTGTCAAATAAATAAATAAAATCTTAAAAAATTAATTCATCTTTTAAGGCTTAAAGGATTAAATGAGATATTGCATACAAAGGGGGTTGGAACAATGCCAAAAAATAGTGTTCTTGAAATAATATCTGTTAATGATGTTTACAATAAGTAAGCACGTATAAAATGTTTCATGTTGGCTGTCTGTTAGGAAAAGACAAGCAGAGTGCTATACCACTGTGGCATTCCAAAAGTCTGTGAGTACAGATAGAATAATCTTATTGCCCCCAAAAGCAAACTTTTACCATACTTTCCACCAATATGCCATCAAAGAAATGAGGCCAATGGTGGGCAAAGGGATAGTGAAGGGAGTGTGGGGTAGTAGCTTGACTTATTAAATTTCAATGTCTTGCTCAGCAATTATCATAGAATGAACCTGAACTGTTGACCTAATTCGAGAAAGGTCTATGATAGGGCAAGGGGCATCTCTAGACTTCTCAGAGCTCAGATCTTTGTGCCAGGATAGAAATATTTTCTATCCTACTCACATCTCCTTGCTACCTCAACAGATTCCCTCATCCCTCTGGGATGAGTTTAAACCCATAAAGATAATTCTGTACCTGCCCTTACTGGATCCCTCTGTAAGGGCAGAAAACAAAAAACTCTGCATGATGCCAAGGTGGCTCACTAAGTGCTGGTATCTGGCCCATAAAATTTTATCCTAGTTGCTGGGAAAACAAGTTACTTTGTGATGTTGGTGGGATAGATTTAAAAGCTAATTGTACTCCATCCAATACAGTCTCCCTCAGCTACAAAGATAGGGGGTTCATTCCTTACATCCACTTTCTGTGGGAAAGAAGGTAGCAGATATCTGCCATGACAGCCATGACAGACCTGAGAACAGAAGGCAGGCTTGCAGGCTTGTGGAACACTAACTAACTTGGCATGCCCCATAGCTTATCCCACACAAATCTGACTCAAAATTGTTGTTGATGGGTAACTCTCTCTAGGAGAATATTCTATATATGAGCTATATTCAGGGGGCCACATGGAAAGACTGATAATATCCATCATCTACTTTGTTTTCAACCCCTCCTGATTGGTGACTTATGACCCCATAATTTCTCATCTGTTGAGGAAAAGTATTAATGAAGCTGGAACTTTAGGATACCTATAATGAAAAGAACAGTGATATATGTAAAAAAAAAAAAAAAAGTCTTTGATACATATCTCAATTTGAGTACACAATGATTTTTTTCTTTTTTAATTTAAATTCAGTTAATTAACAGATAGTGTATTATTAGTTTCAGAGGTAGAGTTCAGGGATTCATCAAGTGTATATAACACCCAGTGCTCATTACATCACATGACCTGCTTAATGCCCATCACCCTGTTACCCCATCACCCATTCCCCTCCCCTCAAGCAACTCTCAGTTTGTTTCCTGTGGTTAACAGTCTCTTACAGATTGTCTCCTCTCTGATTACATCTTGTTTTATTTTTCCCTCCCTTCCTCTATGCTCCTCTTTTTCTTTCTTAAATTCCACATGAGTGAAATCATATGGTAATTGTCTTTCTCTGATTGATTTATTTTGTTAGCATAATACCCGCTAGTTCTATCGTTGCAAATGGCAAGATTTCATTTTTTGATGACTGAGTAATATTCCATTGATACACCACATCTTCTTTATCTATTCATCTATCAATGGACATCTGGACTCTTTCCATAGATTGGCTATTGTGGACATTGCTGCTATAAACATTGGGGTGCAGGTGCCGTTCAGATCACTACATTTGTATCTTTGGGGTATATACATAGTAGTGCAATTACTGGGTCATAGGATCTATTTTTAACTTTTTGAGGAACCTCCATAGGGTTTTCCAGAGTGGCTACACCAGCTTGCATTCCCACCAACAGTGTAGGAGGGCTCCCCTTTCTTCATATCCTCGCCAACATCTGTCATTTCCTGACTTGTTAATTTTAGCCATTCTGACCAGTGTGAGGTGGTTTTGATTTGTATTTCCCTGATGCCAAGGGATGTTGAATATTTTTTCATGTGTCTCTTGGCCATTTGTATGCCTTCTTTGGAGAAGTGTCTGTTCATGTCTTCTGCCCATTTCTTGACTAGATTGTTTGTTTTTTTGGGTTTTGAGTTTGATAAGTTCTTCATAGATCTTGCATACCAGCCCTTTATCTGATATATCATTTGCAAATATCTTCTTCCATTCCATACGTTGCCTTTTAGTTTTGGTGAGTGTTTCCTTTTGCTGTGCAGAAGCTTTTTATCTTGATGAAGTCCCAATAGTTCATTTTTGCTTTTGCTTCCTTTGCCTTTAGAGTTGTGGCTAGCCAGAAGTTACTGCGACCGACGTCGAAGAGGTTGCTGCCTGTGTTCTTCTCTAGGATTTTGATGGATTCCTGTCTCACATATAGGTCTTTCAAACATTTTGAGTTAATCTTTGTGTATGGTGTAAGAGAATGGTCCAGTTTTATTCTTCTGCATATGGCTGTCCAAGTTTCTGAGCACCATTTATTGAAGAGACTGTCATTTTTCCATTGGACATTCTTTCCTGCTTTGTTGAAGATTAGTTGACCATAGAGTTGAGGATCCATTTCTGGGTTCTTTGGGTTCTGTTCCATTGATCTATATGTCTGTTTTTGTGCCAGTACCATGCTGTCTTGATGATCACAGCTTTGTAATTTAGCTTGAAGTCAGGAATTATGATGCCCCCAGCTTTGGTTTTCTTTTTCAACATTCTTCTGGCTGTTCTGGGTCTTTTCTAGTTCCATACAAATTTTGGGATTATTTGTTCCAGCTCTGTGAAAAATGTCAATGATATTTTGATAGGGATTGCATTGAATGTCAGATTGCTCTGGGTAGCATAGACATTTTAAGAATATTTATTCTTCCAATCCATGAGCGTGGAATGTGTTTCCATCTCTTTGTGTCTCCCTCGATTTCTTTCATAAGTGTTCTGTAGTTTTTAGAGTATAGATCCTTTACCTCTTTGGTTAGGTTTGTCCCTAGGTATCTTACGGTTTTTGGTGTGATGGTAAATGGGATCGATTTCTTAATATTTCTTTCTTCAGTCACACTGTTAGTGTATAGAAATGCAAATGATTTCTCTGCATTGATTTTGTATCCTGCCACGTTGCTGAATTCCTGTATGAGTTCTAGGAATTTTGGGGTGGAGTCTTCTGGGTTTTCCACATAAAGTATCATGTCATCTGAGAAGAGTAAGAGTTTGACTTCTTGTTTGCCAATTTGCATGCCTTTTATTTCTTTTTGTTGCCTGATTGCTGAGGCTAGGACTTCTAGTACTATGTTGAACAGTAGTAAGAGGGCATCCCTGTTGGGTTCCTGCCCTTAAGAGAAAAGCTCTATTTTTCCCCATTGAGAATGATATTCACTGTGGGCTTTTCATGGATGGCTTTATGATATTGAGGAATGTTCCCTCATCCCTATACTTTGAAGAATTTTGATCAAGAATCGAGGCTGTACTTTGTCAAATGCCTTTTCTGCATCAATTGAGAGGATCATATGGTTCTTGTCTCTTCTTTTATTAATGTGATCTATCACACTGATTGATTTGCGAATGTTGAACCGCCCTTGCATCCCCGGAAAAAATCCCACTTGGTCCTGGTGAATAATCCTTTTAATGTACTGTTGGATCCTATTGGCTAGTTTCTTGGTGAGGATTTTGGCATCCATTTTTATCAGATATTGGTCTGTAATTCTCCATTTTGATGGGGTCTTTGCCTGGTTTTGGGATCAAGGTAATGCTGGCCTCATAGAATGAGTTTGGAAGTTTCCCTTCCATTTCTATTTTTTGAAACAGCTTCAGACGATTAGCTATTTATTCTTTCAGTGTTTGGTAGAATTCCCCTGGGAAGTCATCTGGCCCTGGACTCTTGTTTGCTGGGAGGTTTTTGATTACTGCTTCAATTTTCTGGCTGGTTTTAGGTCTGTTTGGTTTCCTATTTCTTCCTGTTTCAGTTTTGGTAGTTTATAAGTTTCTAGGTATGCATCCATTTCTTCCAGATTGCCTAATTTATTGGCATAGAATTGCTCATAATATGTTCTTAAAATTGTCTGTATTTCCTTGGTGTTGGTCATGACCTCTCCCCTTTCATTCATGATTTTATTAATTTAGGTCCTTTCTCTTCTCTTTTGGATAAGTCTGGCTAGAGGATTATCGATCTTATTAATTCTTTCAAAGAACCAGCTTCTAGTTTCATTTATCTGTTCTATTGTCCTTCTGCTGTCTATTTCATTGATTTCTGCTCTAACCTTTATTATATTTCTTTTCCTGCTTGGTTTTGGCTTTATTTGCTGTTCTTTCTCTGGCCTCACTAGGTGTAAGGTTAGTTTGTGTCTTTGAGGTTTTTCTTAATTTTTGGAGAGACTTGTATTGCAATGTACTTCCCTCTTAGGACAGCCTTTGCTGGGCGCCTGGGTGGCTCAGTCATTAAGCATCTGCCTTCAGCTCAGGTCATGATCCCAGGGTTCTGGGATCGAGCCCCACATCAGGCTCCTTGCTCTGTGGGAAGCCTGCTTCTCCCTCTTCCACTCCCCCTGCTTGTGTTCCTGCCCTCGCTCACTCTCTCTGTCAAATAAATAAATAAAATCTTAAAAAAAACACACACACAATGTGCTATACTCTTTAAAAAAGTGGGGCTGCCTTTGCTGTATCCCAAAGTTTTTGAACAGATATGTTTTCATTCTCATTATTTTCCATGAATTTTATAAATTCTTCTTTAATTTCCTGGTTGATACATTCATTTTTTAGTAGGATGTTCTTTAACCTCCACTTGTTTGGGTTCCTTCCAAATTTCCTCTTGTGGTTGAGTTCATGTTTTAGAGCATTGTGATCTGAAAATATGCAGGGAATAATTTCAATCTTTTGGTACCAGTTGAGACCGGATTTGTGACCCAGAATGTGATCTATTCTGAAGACGCTCCATGTGAACTCGACAAGAATGAATATTGTTTTTTAGGATGAAATGTTCTGTATATATCTGTGAAGTCCATTTGGTCCAGTGTGTCATTCAAAGCCTTTGTTTCTTTGTTGATCTTCTGCTTAGATGATCTGTCCATTGCTGTGAGTGGAGTGTTGAAGTCCCCTATTATTGTATTATTATCAATGTGTTTCTTTAATTTTGTGATTAATTGGTTTATATAATTGGCTGCTCCCATGTTGTGGGCATAAATATTTACAATTGTTAGATATTCCTGTTGGATATTCCCTTTAAGTATGATAAAGTGACGTTCTTCATCTCTTATTACAGTCTTTGGTTTAAAATCTAATTTGTCTCATATATGAATTGCTACCCCAGCTTTCTTTTGATGTCCATTAGCATGATAAATGGTTCTCCACCCCTCACTTTCAATCTGGAGGTGTGTTTGGGTCTAAAATAAGTCTCTTGCAGACAGCATATTGTTGGGTCTTGCTTTTTTATCCAATCTGATACCCCGTGTCTTTTGATTGGGGCATTTAGCCCTTTTACATTCAGAGTAACTTTTGAAAGATATTCATTTAGTGCCATTGCATTACTTGTAAAGTCACTGTTTCTGTAGATTGTCTCTGTCCCTTTCTGGTCTATGTTACTTTTGGGCTCTCTCTTCACTTAAAGGGTCCCCCTTTAGTCTTTCTTGAGGGCTTGTTTAGTGATTATTCTCAAATCTCTTTATCTCTCCTATTCTGAATGTCAGCCTTGCTGGATAAAATATTCTTGACTGCATAGTTTTCTCATTTAGCACCCTGAATATATCATGCCAGTCCTTTCTGGCCTGCCAGATCTCTGTGGATAGGTCTGCTACCAGCCTTATATTTCTACCTCCATAGTTTAAAGACCTCTTGTCCTGAAGTACTTTCAAGATTTTCTCTTTGTGTCTGAAATTTGTGAGGTTCGCTTTTATATGTTGAGGTGCTGACCTATTTTTATTGATTTTGAGGGAGGTTCTCTGTACCTCCTGGACTTGAATGCCTGTTTCCTTCCCCAAATTAGGGAAGTTCTCAGCTATGATTTGCTCAAATATATCTTCTGTCCCTCTCTTTCTTTCCTCTTCCTCTGGGACACCAATTCTAATATTGTTTTGCTTTATGGTATTGCTGATTTCTCGATACCTCCCTTCATGATCCAGTAGTTGTTTTACTCTTTTCCTCAGCTTCCTTATTTTCCGTCATTTTGTCTTCTATGTCACTGTCTCTCTCTTCTCCCTAATTTACCCTAACAGTTAGAGCCTCCATTTTTTTTATTGTATCTCAGTAATACCCTTTTTGATTTTTAGTTCTTTCATTTCTGCAGAAAGGGCTTCTTTAGTGTCTTCTATGTTTTTTTCATACCCAGCTAGTATCTTTATAATTGTTATTTTGAATTATGGCTGCAACATCTTCCTTATATCCATATTGATTAAGTCTCTGGCAGTTAGTATTGCCTCTTGTTCTTTTTTCTGGGGTGAGTTATTACATCTTGTCATTTTATTCAGAGAAGAATAGATGAATGAGGGAACAAAATACAAAAAATATCAACCCTGACCCAGGAAATATACACTACACAAATCAGAAGGTCAGAAACCAAAAATGAAAAAAAGGGGGGGGGAGAAAGAGAGAATATTATCAAACAGGTGGACAGAACAGAATAATACACTAGGTCCTGGGTGTGTTTTGGTCTGTTTGTTAGAAGAAACTAGATCCCAAAATTTTATACAAAGAAAAACATTATATATATATATATATATATATATATATATATATATATAGAGAGAGAGAGAGAGAGAGAGAGAGAGAGAGAACATACATATATATATACAGAGAACATATATATATATGCTAAAATAAAATTGAATACAATGAAAGGAAGCCAAAAATGAAAAATATATATAAAATGTAAATGTAAAGATGAAAAATAAAAGGTCTTACAAAAGAGTTTATAAATAAGAAACTAGTTGAAAAGGAAAAACAGAAAAAAGAAATAAATTTTTAAACTGTAAGACCAAAGAATCATGAGGAAAAAAACCTCAAATTCAAATACTGTTTTCCCCTAGTGCTGGAGTTTTTCAGTTCTGTGTGATCAGTAAACTTGTTATTAGCTGGATGTTCCTGCTGGTCTTCTGTGGGAGGTGCCTGTTGCATTGATTCTCAAGTGTCTTTCCCCAGGCGGAGTTTCACTGTCCTTGCCAGGGGGCCGAGCTCAGTGTAAGGGGCTCCAGATTGCTCTATGTGGCTTTTGTTTCCTGAAGGCTTTCAGTGCTGCTTTAGAGGATGAAAATAAAATGGCGGCACCCTGATCTCCAAACTTGGAGCTGAATTTCACCACCCCCACTCTTCAGTGCACCCTCAGAGAAAAGCAGTCAATCACTTTTGTCTCCCTGGTTTCCAGCCACACTCTGTTCACCCTGCCTGTGACCAAGCATTTTTATCTCAGGCATGTGACCCCATTTGGAGTCTCCAAACTTTGCAGACTCCTGCAGCACACACCCCTGCCACTTGTGTCTCCAAGCCCTGCAGATTCCTGCAGAATGCACCTGGGCAGCTCCTCCCAGAGGAAGGAAGAGGTCTTGCTGTGGTTCTGCTGTTTACTGGGCCCCTGCTTGTAGAGTAGTCGCCGATCATGTGATGGTTTGCAGTTTATGGCAACACCGAGCTGAGGGCCCCATCGTGGGCTCACTGATTGCAGCCAGCTTCCCTGCTCCAATGCTTGGGAACTTTGCCACACTCAGGCACCCCCACTGTTTCTGTGACCCCAGGGATCCTGAGACCACACACATTGCCACCTAGGATTCTGCCCTGCTTCACTACCTGAGTGCCTTTCAAACAGGTATGTCCCTCACTGGAGCCAACTTCTAAAAGTTCTGATTTTGGGCTCCAGCTGCTATATCACTTCCTGGTAGCTGACTTACAGAGAGGCTCCCTCCCCCTGGTTTATCATCAGATATATCACCTCTGTTTCACTTCTCCACACCTCCTACGTTGCAAAAAGTGGTTGCTTTTCTATTTGTAGAATTTCAATAATTCTTAAATTTCAGGTTGTATTCACAGGTATTCAGAATGATTTGATAGCTATCTAGCTGAATTCTAGGGACCAGATGAAACTAGCATCCTCTACTCCTCTGCCATCTTCCTCCAACCATGATGATTTTTTTTTTTACAACCTATGAAATAAGCCTATGGTTTCTCAGTGATTATTTAATGAGATGCCAAGTAGCCTTCTAAATCAAAGGGTCTTCCATCTACCTAATGATATATTGATCTAATCATCATACCTGTCTTCTATAACCTTTGAATTAGGTGGTCTTAGATTATCCACCTTTGGCCAATCCTGAGCAATGTACTTGAGTACCTAGAAATGGAATTCCAGTACCATGCTTATTCAACCAAGGAATTCCATAAAGCCAGACAAGGAAATTGGTGGTGCTGGAGTCAATGCCTCTAAGACCAAAGAACAGGCAGGCTATACTGTTACAGGCGAAGCCTATCATCTCCACATTTACTTCTCTAGGAGGTATTTTTCCACACTGGGTTAAAGTGTTGGCTATCAATACTTCCCTGAAGCTTGAAAGACTTCCTTGAAGGGGCGTGGTACTATGTAGTAGTGATTCCAAACACCATACATAACCTAGAGTAACCCATGTCAAACAGGTAGAACCACCATCTTCACTTGGTTAGTCTTCTTCATCATGTTCATATTGGGCAGCTAAAAACATTACTTGGGCTCTGTGTTTTGTCAGCTGAAATTTTTAAAAATCAGTAGAGGCTGTCATACTCTGAGAAATTCTCTGACCTAAAAACTTCGTAGCAGATAATAAAACTTAGGCAGTGTTGAAGTACCCTAATCTTTAGGAAAAGCAGGATGTATGACTGGCCTACCTCCTATCACATTTGCAGGATATTTCCATAACAAGTCACTGCTAGAGACTTGGTCTAGTGATAATAGGTAATGACCTGATAGAAAAGCTTTAAATCACTGGCATGTAAATGAGATTATCTAGGGAGAGAATATAGAACGCATAGGATCTAGAATAAGGAACTCCAACATTTACCAACTGTGTGAGTTTGGGCAACTCACTTAACCTCACCAAGCACCAGTTTTAGTACCTATAAAATGAGGAAAAAAACACAAACACTTTGGGATAATACAACTATGTGCAATAAATGAGAGATCTAGCTAGCATTCTCTTGCTAAAATGGAGAAGTGCTTTCATTTATTCTATGCCTCAAATATTTTATGATTATTTCTTTTCTCTTTCTGCTCCTGTGCTTTTTATTTTATTTTTTTTTGTTTTTTTATTATGTTATGTTAATCACCATACATTCCATCATTAGTTTTTGATGTAGTGTTCCATGATTCATTCTTTATGTATAACACTCACTGCTCCATTCAATACATGCCCTCTTTAATACACATCACCAGGCTAACCCATCCCCCCACCCCCCTCCCTCTAGAACCCTGTTTGTTTCTCAGAGTCCATAGTCTCTTTTTTTTTCAACAATTAAGATTTTGTTTTAATAAATTATGGGTCATCTCTTATAAATACATATTAGCATAAGAAATTGGCCAAGAAAGTTACACTCCAAAGAGTTATCATTAGTGATCACTTGGTAGTGGGGATTCTGAGTGTTTTAAACATGTTTCTTCATATTTTTATTGTTATGTTAATTACCATACCGACAGAATGGGAGAAGATATTTGCAAATGACATATCAGATAAAGGGCTAGTATCCAAAATCTATAAAGAACTTATCAAACTCAACACCCAAAGAACAAATGATCCAGTCAAGAAATAGGCAGAAGACATGAACAGACATTTTTCCAAAGAAGACATCCAAATGGTCAACAGACACATGAAAAAGTGCTCAACATAGCTCGGCATCAGGGAAATCCAAATCAAAACCTCAACGAGATACCACCTCACACCAGTCAGAATAGCTAAAAGTAACAAGTCAGGAAATGACAGATGTTGGCGGGGATGCGGAGAAAGGGGAACCCTCCTACACTGTTTGTGGGAATGCAAGCAGGTGCAGCCACTCTGGAAAACAGTATAGAGGTTCCTCAAAAAGTTGAAAATAGAGCTACCATATGACCCAGCAATTGCACTACTGGGTATTTACCCCAAAGATACAAAGGTAGGGATCCGAAGGGGTACATGCACCCTGATGTTTATAGCAGCAATGTCCACAACAGCCAAACTATGGAAAGAGCCTAGATGTCCATCGACAGATGAATGGATAAAGAAGATGTGGGGTATATATATACAATGGAATATTATGTAGCCATCAAAAGGAATGAAATCTTGCCATTTGCAATAACATGGCTGGAACTGGAGGGTATTATGCTGAGCGAAATAAGTCAATCAGAGAAAGACATGTATCATATGATCTCACTGATATGAGGAATTTTTAATCTCAGGAAACAAATGCTGGAGTGGTGGGTGGTGGGAGGCATGGGGTGGCTGGGTGATGGGAGGGTATGTGCTATGGTGAGCACTGTGAATTGTGTAAGACTGTTAAATTACAGACCTGTACCTCTGAGACAAATAATACATTATATGTTAAAAAAAAGAGAAGAAAATAGTAGGAAGGGTAAAATGAAGGGGGGGAATTGGAGGGCAAGATGAACCATGAGAAACTATGGACTCTGAGAAACAAATAGAGGGTTCTAGAGGGGAGGGAGGTGGGGGGATGGGTTAGCCTGGTGATGGGTATTAAAGAGGGCATGAACTGAATGGAGCACTGAGTGTTATATGCAAACAATGAATCATGGAACACTACATCAAAAACTAATGATGTATAAAAGCCATCTATGAAAAACCCACAGCAGAAAAACTGAGAGCTTTCCTCCTAAGGTCAGGAACACGGCAGGGATGTCCACTATCACCACTGCTATTCAACATAGTATTAGAAGTCCTAGCCACAGCAATCGGACAACAAAAAGAAATAATTGGCAAAGAAGAAGTCAAACTCTCACTCTTTGCAGATAATATGATACTTTATGTGGAAAACCCAAAAGACTCCACCCCAAAACTGCTAGAACTCATACAGGAATTCAGTAACGTGGCAGGATATAAAATCAATGCAGATATCAGTGGCATTCCTATACACCAACAACAAGACAGAAGAAAGAGAAATTAAGGAGTTGATCCCATTTACAATTGCACCCAAAACTGTAAGATACCTAGGAATAAATCTAACCAAAGAGGCAAAGAGTCTGTACTCAGAAAACTATAAAATACTCATGAAAGAAATTGAGGAAGACACAAAGAAATGGAAAAACGTTCCATGCTCATGGATTGGAAGAACAAATATTGTGAAGATGTCAATGCTACCTAGAGCAATCTACACGTTCAATGAAATCCCCATCAAAATACCATCCACTTTTTTCAAAGAAATGGAACAAACCATCCTAAAATTTGTATGGAATCAGAAAAGACCCTGAATAGCCAGAGGAATGTTGAAAAAGAAAAGCAAAGCTTGCAGCATCACAATTCCGGACTTCAAGCTCTATTACAAAGCTGTCATCATCAAGAGAGTATGGTACTGGCACAAAAGCAGACACATAGATCAATGGAACAGAAGAGAGAGCCCACAAATGGACCCTCAACTCTATGGTCAACTAATCTTCAACAAAGCAGGAAAGAATGTCCAATGGAAAAAAGACAGTGTCTTCAACAAATGGTGTTGGGAAAATTGGACAGCCACATTCAGAATGAAACTGGACCATTTCCTTACACTACACACAAAAATAGACTCCAAATGGTTGAAAGACCTAAATGTGAGGCAGGAGTCCATCAAAATCCTAGAGGAGAACATAGGCAGCAACCTCTTCAACCTCAGCCACAGCAACTTCTTCCTAGAAACATTGCCAAAGGCAAGGGAAGCAAGGGCAAGAATGAACTATTGGGACCTCACCAAGATAAAAAGCTTTTGCACAGCAAAAGAAACAGTCAACAAAACCAAAAGACAACCTGCTCCTGTGCCTTTTAGACTAATTGTCTTAATTTAGGACTTATATAAGCATGTCTTATGTAAAATAAATATACAAATATATGAATCAACAATAACAAACTAAATAATAAAAATAAAACTTTCAATCTCTGCTTTATGTTACACCACTGTTACTATATTACTTAGATTGTATGACAACATAGATAATGGCAAATGTAAAAAAAAAACTGGTTAGAGTGTTATTAGCTGGTTTGGGAGTAGTAAGATTAGATTACTTTTGTTTATCTATAAGATGATAAGAAAAGAAAAACCAAGAGAAAGAACATTATTTAGTTTTGACTAAACTCCTAAGCTTCCTCAATTTTTGGTTCTACTTTTCTTGCCATTATTTAAGATTATCATTCCCCCATATTTTCTGGAATTAATTTTTAGATGTGTTTTCATAAATAAAATATCCATGCCAGGAGGAAAAGTCACTGGATGAAATTTTGCATTATTACCAACAGGGGGCAGCGATTAACCATTATAAAGTTTTGGTGTTTCTGGTTTGGAGAGGAAAATTCAAAAGCAGGAAACCTGTAGTTAAGGACTCAGGACCAAATTATTCAGAGGGCTGTACTACCAGTATCAAATTTTGGCGATTCTGATAAAATTTTAGCTGATTCGTGTCACACTAACAGCATTGCAAGCAAGAATCAATCAGGTAAAAAATAAGAAAATAAACTCTGGATGCTGAAGAATCACAGCTATGCTTTTTGTAAAGTATACATAAATAATAGAAATACATTTACCAAAATATTAGCCATTCTTTTCTTTATGTGGGAGTCTATGGGTGCTTTTTCTTCCCTTATCTCAATTTTTCCATGTTTTTCAAAATTCTGAATTAAATTTTATTTGCTTATTTCAAATATACAAAATAAATGATGAAGTGGGAAGAATCTTCCAAAACAGAAGAAATTAAAATAATCACAAGAGACAACTTTGTCCAAACCTATCTAGATATATGTAAAAAGATGAATTAGATATTTTTTTAGGAAAATGTGGGGCGTCTGGGTGGCTCAGTTGTTAAGCGTCTGCCTTCTGCTCAGGTCATGATCCCAGGGTCCTGGGATCAAGCCCCGCATCAAGCCCGGCATCAAGCCCTGCATCAAGTACCGCATGGGGCTCCCTGCTCAGCGGGAGGCCTTCTTCTCCCTCTCCCACTCCCCCTGCTTGTGTTCCCTCTCTTGCTGTGTCTCTCTCTCTCTGTCAAATAAATAAATAAAATCTTTAAAAAAAGAAAATGTAACTATATCCAGAAAAAAATAGTAAACAGGGTGATTTCCATGAAACTAATAGAGAAAGCCCTCCCCCTCCATATACATATACAGAGCACTAGATCCAGCAGTGTCACTGAGGATTTCCAATGATATTTAAACTATTTCAGAGCATAAAAAAGGAGGAAAACTTCTACTACATTTTTAATGAAGTGAGTATAATATTGATTTAAAAATCTGAAAAAGATTGCATTTAAAAAGAAAATCAATGACTAATCATTTTTGTAAATATAAATGCTAAAATCCTGAACAAAATATTAGCAAACAGCATCTGGTGGCACATAAAAAAAACAACCAATCATGACTAAGTGGGATTATTCCCAGAATGCAAGGGTATATAATTAATCATATTAATACATCAAAGGAAATAATTTTATGATCATCCCCACAAATACTGAAAAGGCAATTGACAAAAATTAATACTCATTCATGGAAAATCAATAAAAATAGAAATAGATTAATATTTCCTTAACATAATAAAATATACCTCTCCCAAACCAAAAGTCAGCGTTAGTCATAAGAAACAGAGTGAATCCCTCTAAAATAAGGAACAAAACTAGTCTGCTTACTATTACCAGTATTATTTAACAGTATTTGAGATGTCAGCCAAATAGTTAGACAATGACAGAAACTAGAGTTATAAAAATTAGAAAGGAGGAGTAAAAGCTATCATGATTTATTGTACAGTAAAATCACATACATGGAAAAACCGAGAATTTTGAATAGAATCAATAGCATCCATTTGTTCAAATAATGAGTTTAGAGGATAAAGCAGAAGAAACTAGTCCACTTACAACAGCAATAAAAAGGATAAAATATTTACATATAAAAAATTGAAACCATATAATTACTAGAAGAAAAACATTAGAGAAATCCTTTACAACATTGGAATGGGGAATTTCTTTCTATGACTCAAAATATAGAAGCCATAAAACGACAAAGGAAATTTTACTACATTAGAAACAATACAAACAAAATAAAACAGAAAAACTTCTACATAGTCAAATCACCATGAACAAACACAAATTACAAAGCTAGGAAAAAATATTTGCAATTAATACTGTACTAATCAGGGTCCCAGGAAGAAACTGTTAATTCAGGGAGAGTTTATTTGTTTGTTTGTTTTATGACTCATATTCATTTTATCTGGGAAAATAGCATCTTTTTGGCTACTTCTTTTTTCACCCACTCCAATCAGAAATGCCTCCTCCAACTTTCAGCTCCCCAACTACTTCCAGGTTTTCTTTATTATGTTTTTAAATTTTAATTCCAGTAGAGATAACATACAGTGTGATATTAGTTTCAGGTGTACAATATAGTGATTCAACAATTCTATACATTACTCAGTGCTCATCATGGTAAGTATAATCTTTAATCTCCATGGCCTATTTCACCCATCACTCCACCCACCTCCCCTCTGGTAACCATCAGTTTTTTTTCTCTATGGTTAAGAGTCTGTTTCTTGGTTTCTCTCTCTCTCTCTTTTTTCCTTCATCCCACTGTTTCCTAAATTCCACATATGAGTGTGATCATATGGTATTTGTCTTTCTCTGACTGACTTATTTCACTTATAATTATACCTCTAGCTCTGTCCATGTTTTTGCAAATGGCAAGATTTCATTCTTTTTTATGGCTGAATAATATTCCATTATAGATATATAACATATATCTAATTATTAGATATCATTATATATATATCTTCTTTATCCATTCATCTGTTGATGGACACATGGGCTGCTTCTATAGTTTGGTTATTGTAAATAATGCTGCAGTAAACATAAGGGTACATGTATCCTTTTGAATTAGTGTTTTTGCATTTTTTCAGGTAAATACCCAGCAGTGCAATTACTGGATTGAAAGGCAATTCTATTTTTAACTTTTTGAGGAAGCTCCATACTGTTTTCCACAATGGCTGAAACAGTTTACATTCCCATCAACAGTGCACCAGTGTTCTTTTTTCTCCACATCCTCAACAACACTTGTTGTTTCTTGCATTTTTGATTTTAGCTCTGCTGACAAGTGTGAGGTGATATCTCATTGTAGCTTTGTTTTGTATTTCCCAGATCATGAGTGATATTGAGCATCTTTTTATGTGCCTGTTGGCCATTTGTATGTCTTCTTTGGAGAAATGTCTCTTCATGTCCTCTGACCATTTTTTAATTGGATTATTTGTCCTTTGGGTGTTGAGTTGTATTGGTTCTTTATATATTTTGGATGTTAACCCTTTATCATGTATGTCATTTGAAAATATCTTCTCCCCTTCCATAGATTTGCTTTTAGGTTTTTTTTTTTTTGTTTTGTTTCCTTCAATGTGCAGAAGTTTTTATTTGAATATACTCCCAACAGTTTATTTTTGCTTTTATGTCCCTTGCTTCAGGAGATATACCTAGAAAAATGTTGCTATGGCTGATGTCAGAGAAATTACTGCTTCTGCTCTCTTCTGGGATTTTTATGGTTTAAGGTGTCACATTTAAGTCTTTAATCCATTTTGAGTCTTTTTGTATATGTATGGTGTAAGAAAGTGGTCCAATTTCATTCTTTTGCATGTACCTGTCCAGTTTTCCCAACACCATTTGTTGAAGAGATTTTCCCCATTGGATATTCTTCCTCCTTTGTCAAAGATTAATTGACTATGAAATTGTGGATTTATTTCTGTGTTTTTTATTCTATTACATTAATATATGTGTCAATTTTTATGCCAGTACCATACTGTTTTGATTACTACAGCTCTGTAATATAACTTGAGGTCTGGAGTTGTGATACCATCAATTTTGTTTTCCTCTTTCAGGATGCTTAGGCTATTTGGGGTCTTTTGTGATTCCATACAAACTTTAGGAATAGTTTGTTCTAGTTCTGTGAAAAATGTTGTTGGTATTTTGATAGGGATTGCATTAAATCTGTAGATTACTTTGGGTAGTATAGACATTTTAACAATATTTGTTCTTCCAATCCATGAGTGTGAAATGTCTTTCCATTTCTTTGTGTTGTCTTCAATTTCTGTCAATGTTTAATAGATTTCAGACTACATGTCTTTCACCTCTTTGGTTAGGTTTATTCCCACGTATCATTATTTTTAGTGCCATTGAAATGGGATTGTTTCCTTAATTTCTCTTTCTGCTGCTTCATTATAAGTGTATAGAAATGCAACAGATTTCTGTATGTTGATTTTGTATCCTGCAACTTTACTAAATTCATTTATCAGTTGTAGTAGTTTTTTGTGGAGTCTTCAGGTTTTCTATATTTAGTATCATGGCATCTGCAAATAGTGAAGATTTTACTTCTTCCTACCAATTTGGATGGCTTTTATTTCTTTTTGTTGTCTGATTGCTGTAGCTAGGACTTCCAGCACTATGTTGAATAAAAGTGGTAAGAGTGGACATTCTTGTCCTGTTCCTGACCTTAGAGGGAAATCTCAGTTTTTTTTCCCCATTTGGTATAATGTTTGCTGTGGGTTTTCATATATGGCCTTTATTATCTTTCCCTCTAGAGCTACTTTATTGAGGGTTTATATCATGAATGCATGTTGTACTTTGTCAAATGATTTTTCTGCATCTATTGAAATGATCAAATGGTTTTTATCCTTTCTCTTATTGATGTGATATATTGTGGTGGTTGATTTGTGAATATTGAACCACCCCTGAATCTTGGGAGTAAATCCTACTTGATCATGGTGAATGATTTTTTAAGATATTGTTTGATTTGATTTGTTATCATTTTATTGAGGATTTTTGCATCTATGTTCATTAGAGGTATTGGCCTGTAGTTCTGTTTTTTGGTAGAGTCCTGATCTGGTTTTGGTATCAGGGTAATACTGGCCTCATAGAATGAATTTGGAAGTTTTCATTCTTCTTCTCTTTTGTGGAATACTTTGAGAGGAATAGATTAACTCTGCTTTAAATGTTTGATAGAATTCTCCTGTGAAGCCATCTGGTCCTGGACTTTTGTTTATTGGGGTTTCTTTGATTACTGATTCAATTTCATTGCCTGTAATCGATCTGTTCAAATTTTCTATTTTTTCTGGCCTCAGTTTTAGTAGGTTATATGTTTCTAGGAATTTATCCATTTCTTCTAGGTTGTCCAATTTGTTGGCATATAATTTTTCATAATAATCTCTTACAATTGTATTTCTGTGGTATTGGTTGTTATTTTTCCTCTTTCATTTGTGATTTTGTTTATTTGGGTTCTCTCTCTCTCTCTCTCTCTCTCTCTCTTATTATCTCTCTCTTTCTTAATGAGTCTGGCTAGAGGTTTATCAATTTTGTTGCTCTTTTCAAGGAACCAGCTCCTGGTTTCCCTGATATGTTCTATTGTTTTGTTGTGTTTTGTTTTTTTTAGTTTCTATAGCATTTGTTTCTGCTCTAATCTTTATTATTCCCTTCCTTCTTCTGGTTTTGGTTTTCTTTTTTTCCTTCTATTTTTAGCTCCTTTGGGTGTAAGTTTAAGTTGTTTATTTGAGATGTTTCTTGCTAATTGAGGTAGGCCTGTATTGCTATGAACTTCCCTCTTAGAACAACTTTTGCTCCATCCCAAAGATTTTGGACTGTTGTGTTTTCATTTTCATTTTTTTTCATGTACTTTTTGATTTCTTCTTTGAATTCTCGGTCGACCCATTCATTGTGTAGTAGCATGTTATTTAACCTCCATCTATTTGTGCTCTTTTGAGGTTTTTTCTTGTGGATTATTTTTAGTTTCAAAGAGTTATGGTCAGAAAAGATGGATTTGATCTTTCTGAATTTGTTGAGACTTGTTTTGTGGCCTAATATGTGATCTATTTTTGAGAAAGTTCCATGTACACTTGAAAAGAATGTGTATTCTGATGTTTTGGATGGAATATTCTGAATATATCTGTTCAATCCATCAGATCCAGTCTGTCATTCAAAGCCACTGTTTCTTTATTGATTTTCTGTTTAGATGATCTGTCCATAGATGTAAGTGGGGTGTTAAAGTCCCCTACTATTATTGTATTAGTATTGATTAGTTCCTTTATGTTTGCTATTAACTCTTTTATGTATTTGGTTGCTCTCATGTTGGGTGCATAAATATTTATACTTGTTTTAATCTTCTTTTTGGATTGGTCCCTGAATGATTATTTAGTAACCTTCTTTGTCTCATTAGTCTTTGTTTTACAGTCTATTTTGTACAATATTAAGTATTACTACTCTGGCTTTCTCTTCACATCCATTTGTATGATAAATATTTCTCCATCACCTCACTTTCAATTTGAAAGGTCTTTCAGTCTGAAATGAGTCTCTTGTAAGCAGCATATAGATGGGCCTTTTCTTTTTTTATTTTTTTTATTTTTTTTAAAGATTTTTTATTTATTTATTTGAGAGAGAGAGAATGAGAGAGAGCAAGCACATGAGAGGGGGGAGGGTCAGAGGGAGAAGCAGACTCCCTGCCAAGCAGGGAGCCCGATGCGGGACTCGATCCAGGGACTCCAGGATCATGACCTGAGCCGAAGGCAGTCGCCTAACCAACTGAGCCACCCAGGCGCCCCAGATGGGCCTTTTTTTAAAATCCATTCTATCACCCTGTCTTTTGAGTAGAGTGTTTAGTCCATTTACATTCAAAGTGATTATTCATAGGCATGTATTTATTGATATTTTGAACTTGTTTTATGGCCATTTTTGTAGTTTTCCTTTGATTTTTTTCTTCCATTGCTGTCTTTCATGGTTTGTTGGTTTTCTTTAGTGGTATACTTGGATTCCTTTCTCTTTATTCTTTGCATATCTATTACTGGTTTGTGATTTGTGATTACCATTAGGTGTGTATATAACAACTTCTTCATATAGCAGTATATATTAAATTGATGGTCACTTAAGTTTGAACCTCTTGTTTACTTTTCTCCCCCCTTTCCCATGTTTTAAGTACATGGTCTCATATTTTACATCCCTTTATTTTGTGAATCCCTTGACTGCTTTCTACAAATGTATTTATTTTTACTGTTTTTTTTTCTAATTTTTCATACTCTTATGGTCTTTCCTTTCCATTCAAATAGTCCCTTTTAATATTTCTTGCAGGGCTGGTTTAATGGTCATAAACTCCTTTAATTTTTGTTCATCTGAGAAACTCTTTATCTTTCCTTCTATTCTGAATGATAGCCTTGCTGGATAGATTATTCTTGGCTGCAGATTTTTTCCTTTTAGCACTTTGAATTTATCATGCCACTATCTTCTGGCCTTCAAAGTTTCTGCTGAATAACCTGTTGATAGCCTTACAGGATTTCCTTTGCATGTAATTGTCTTCTCTTACCAATTTTTTTTTTCTTTATCACTACTTTTTTGCCATTTTAATTATTATGTTTCTTGGTGTGGACCTCATCGGGTTGATTTTTTGGAGGGATCTTTGTGCCTCCTGGATCTTGATATTTGTTTGCTTCTCCAGATTTTTGAAGCTTTCAACTATTATTTCTTCAAATAAATTTTCTGCCCCCTTTTCTCTTTCATCTTCTTCTGGGATCCCTATAATATGAATGTTACTACGCTTGAATTCCCTATGTGCATTCTCATTTTGCATAACTTTTCTCATTTGTTCAGCTTGATTACTTTCATTACTCTGTCTTCTAGATCATCAATTTGTTCCTCTACTTCCTCCAGCCTGCTATTTATTCTAAGTATGTTTTAAATTTCATTTATTGTGTACTTCTTTGATTGGTTCTTTTTTGTCTTTTTGTTAAGGGGCTTATTAATGTCCTTCACTCTTTTTTTCATGTCCAGTTGAGTATCTTCGTGATCATTCAAATTCTCTATCAGGTATATTACTAATATCTGTTTCACTTATGTCTCTTGCTGTGGTTTTGTCCTGTTCCTTCATTTGTGAAATATTTCTCTGTCTTCTCATTTTGCCTAACTCTCTGTATCTGTTTCTCTGTTTTAGGAAAATCGGCTACATCTCCTCTTCCTGAAGGTGATGGCCTTATGACGAAGAGGTCCTGTAGTGCAGTGTCTCCTATTCCCCAGTACCTGGCACTTTAAGGAGTGTCTCCTATGTGTATTGCATATGTTCTGCTATTGAGTTCTGGCCACTTTTTCCCTCACTCTGGTCATCTGCAGAGGCTCTCTTTGCCTTTTGTGGGCCATGTTTGGTCCCCACTGCGTGAGGCACATTTTAACAAGGTGTGAGCTGGTCTGCTTGTGAAATGACACCCACCGCCACTGCCACCAAAACTGATGTCCTCCAAAATGCATGAGTCAGAGGATGAGATATTGGTGTGGTTTGCACTGGTCTTCTGAGTGAGGGAGCTCACAATGCCATGACTGAAGAAAGAGTGACTGGGTAGGGCATATCTACTGATAAGTGGAGGAAGGTCAGCAGTTGGTGTAAACAAGTTACATAGTGAGTGTGGGTGCCATGCTGGGCCTCACAGGTGGCTGTGTGTTTATGTTGGGGGGCAGGGGAAGGAATTGGTGCCTGACAGCTCCTTTTTGCCTGGAGGGATCGCCCCACAATCCCTGCCTCTCTGGGCCATGCTCTCAGATGAGTAAACAACTCTCTCCCATCTACCCCTGGTTTTTTCAAACTATTGCTTCCAAGCTGTACATCCACTGGCTGTCTTGTTATCTCTTTAAGGGTGGGGACTCCACTTCTTAATGTTCTCTTGTCTTTCCCAGAGCTGAACCTGCTGAACTGTAAAATGCCAGGCTTTAAGTCCCTCTGGTTGTAAGAACTCATGAAATTTGGCCCCTTTCTCTTTCAAAGCCAAACTTTATAGGGATTCCATCTTCCCCATGTGGGCTCCCTGATGTGATAATCTTTTTTTTTATCCTCCTTGCCACCGCTCCCTCCCAACTGTGGATGGGAACCATCTGTTTTGCTCCCAAACCATGTCTTCACCCTTCTTACCTTCTTTGATGTGGCCTTTTTCTCTACCTTTAGTTGTGGAGTTTGTTCTGCCAGTCTTTGGGTTGTTTTCTGGGTTATTTATCCTAATGTGAGTATCATCTAGTTGTCTTCAAGAAAAGTTTAAAAAAGGAACTATTTAGAAAGGTGTGGACAGCATAAATAAGGGAGTCATAAGGATAACATAATACCCCGGAGCTAGTAACATCAAAGCTTTTACCATGCTTAGGTTGGAAGGAGTGAGGGGAGGGAATGGTTACTGGACCTGGAAGAAAAGAGTTATATGGAGAAGACCACATTGATCAAAGTATGCAGTCATCTCAAGGCAACCCTGTAGGAGGGCACTGGAGGAATAACTACTTCACTCTCACTCTCCAACCTCCCTCTTAGCTCTTAATGAAACTTCTTATTAGCCAAACACATTGTAGACCGAGGGAGCCCATTGATATGATATGGGTTAGTATTCTGAGCACAGAACAGGAAGGGGAAAGATGAGTAGTAGATCTAAAGGAACAAACAGAAGATATCCAGCATAAATATAACAAGGAGCTAATTTTCCTTCATATGTAAAAACTCTTCATAACCATAAAGGATCAATAACTCAATTAAAAATGGGAAAATAAGATGAACTTACAGTTTACTTAAAAAGGAAATTTAAATAGCTCTCAAACATGAAAAGATGTTCATGTTCCCTTGTTATTATGAGAGAAATGTGACTATAATTACACTGAAATACATTTTTGTTTGCTTATCATTTTAGTAAGGATCCAAAATCTTGGCAATATATCCTATTAGAAAGGCTATGAGGAAAACAGCTGGTGGAAAGGCATTTTGGCAATTGCAAATATATATATATATCACTTGACCCAGCAATGTCACATCTGAGAGTATATTCTACAGATATATTCCCACAGGTACAAACTGATGTATTTATAAGATTTTTATTGTTGTCATAAATTGCAATAAGAAAGGATTGGAAACAACACAAATGCCTATCCAGTGAGGTTGATTAAATAACCTATTGTATATTCATCCAATGGAATGCTATGGAACTTTACAAAAGAAGAAAATTATCTGTGTCCTGATATGTCTCCAAGACATGATCACTTGGGGGGGGGAGGTGAAATACAGTGTGTATAGTACACTTCCTTTTGTGTAAAAGGGGGAGAAAGTGAGAATATATGTTCCTATTTGCTTATATTTATATAAAGAAACTGGATGAATACACAGGCAAGTATAAAAGTTATTACTGCTTAGAATACTAAGGGGTGAGAAATGAGTGGTTAGAGAACAGAGGTGAGAAAAAGAACTTCATTTTTTAAAATATTACACATTCAAAATTTTTCGGAATATTTTCCTTTTAATAATGCTATAAATAAAACCATGTATTAAAAAAGAAATATATCAGATACCACCTCCTTAACCATGTGATCAAAGTTAACATTGCTAGTAATAAGTCATATTGACATTATGTGCCCTCTGATATGATGAACTAAGAAGGGCACATTACTCCTGTGGTTTTCTTGCCAAAAATGAAAAGCTTCACTCTAATAATGAGAAAACATCAGACAAACTCATTTAAGAGGCCATTCTAGAAAATAATCAACCAGTATTCTTCAAGGGTGTCAAAGTCATGGAAAACAAAGAAAGACTGAGGGTCCGTCACTACAGGAAGAGTCTAAGGAGAGATGGCATGTAAAGGCATTGTGGGTTTCTGGATTGGATCCTAGACCAGAAAAATGTCATTAGTGGGAAAACTGTTGAAATTCACCTAAGGGGGTGCCTGGGTGGCTCAGTTGGTTAAGCATCTGCCTTTAGCTCAGGTCATGATCCAGGAGTCCTGGGATTGAGCCCCGTATCAGGCTTCCTGCTCAGCAGAGAGCCTGCTTTTCCCCCTGCCCCTCACCCCACTCATGCTCTCTTTCTCTCAAATAAATAAACAAAATCTTTAAAAAATTAAAAAGAAAGAAATACACCTAAGGTCTGTAGTTTAGTTAGTAATATTATGCCATTGTTATTTTCCTAATTTTGATGATGCACTATGGTTATGTAAGATGTTAATATTAGAGGAAGCTGAGTAAAGGAAATATGGGAACTTATTATACAATTTTTGCAGCTTGTCTACAAGTCCAAAATTATTTCAAAATAAAAATTTATTTTAAAATAAGCATTGGTTGAAAATCTCTTTGGTCCCCAGTCCTGCTGGGACATGGGGGAAGACAGATAAACATCATTATCCCTGGTTTGAGAGATATGATAAAGATACTAGCTCAGGTTCCTTTGCTATACACTCTTGTAAGAAGATGCTTCTTCCTTCATAACACATCTAACTTTGCAATTGTATACTCATTTGGGTGGTTATTTTTTTAATGTCTACTTCCCCACCAGGAGCAGAAAGATGTCTGCACATGTTGTATATGATAGGTGTCTTAAAGCATGTGTAAGACATATAAGTGGAAGAAGGATTGTTTATTTTGCATAGTTCCAAAAGGCAGAACCAAAACCAAAGGTGGAGATTACAGGAGGCAAATTTCAGCTCATTGTAATACATTTATCTTCTAACAGTTGAAGCAATCAAATAACTATATATATATATATATATATATATATATATATATATAGTTCCAGTGTGGGGATGCACCTCAAAACTGGAGGTATTCCAGAAGAGGCTAGGATGAGACAGGAGTGACATCTTCAGGAGAGAGCACAGACTAGATAACAGCTAAGCTTCTATGATAGTTTAAGATTTTTGTATGCTTTTTGGCATATTGTACTTTAAATTTGCTTCAACTTCCTTCATATTTGAAAAATCAAAGGAGCTCTTGTTTTTGTCTCTCTTCAACTCTTATGTTTTCGGTATGTTAAATGCCAAGGTTATTCTTTGAAGCCTATTTTCTAATAAATAACATTTAGCTCATTGAAGCTTATCTGCTGAGTTCTACCCACTCACCCAGCCTTGGGAGATCTTCATGTAGATTATCCTTATCAGGTTGGCAGTTCATTTTCAGTAAGGCCAGCATCAAATGTTAGTTTGGAAGAAATTTTAGGGGTCATCTATACTCTAGTCCCATGTTACCTAAACTTGTCAAAGTTTGTTTAAAGTTTACATAAGTTATAACCATTTTAACCCCTTTATTCAAAATGCCCAAAAAAATCTTAGTTGATTTCATCAGTCACAATTTTTCTTTACAGAAACCATGATTGCTTTTACTTAGTAGTTATGTAGTAGTTATTTTTTCTTAAGCATTTGATGATAATGCTGTCTGTTAATCTGCCACCTCACCCACGGTGGAAGAATAAAAATTATTGGTCTATAGTTCTCAGGTTCTATCTTTATAAATTAGGGTTAACATAGTGGTCATTTATGACAAAATATAACACTTTATGGTCATCTATTCCACAATTTCAACTTTGAATTCCTTCAAATTGTTCAGGAGATGCTCTCCAGCCCTTATGATTTCCCTACACCTAGTACATTGATTAGGTCCTCACAAGTGATTTCAAATAGAATTTTCTATGATGACAGAAATGTTCTATAAATCTATGCTGTCTAATGGGTCAGCCACTAGCCAGATGTGGGTATAGTGGACTTAAATTGTGGCTAATCCAACTAAGGAATGAATTTATTTTATTTTATTTTATTTTAATTGATTAAAATATAAATAGCCAAATCTGGCTAGTGGCTGTCATATTAGAACAGGTATAGATCATTCTACACATTTAAAATAATTTTCTCCTGTACCTCTGACCTATTTGATTTACTAAGCATTTTCAGACAAGCACTATTTTTAATTTACCTCAGTAAAAATTAATGAAAATAATCCATATAGTCTCTTTTCTAATATATATATTTTTAAATTCTAAAAGTAGATTTTTGTACCTGTTCTTTCATTTCCTTCTTTGTGTTAGAGTGTGAAAAGCTCTGAACCATGTGATCAGAATATGAGAAATGGTTCTGTGACCTTGATCGTTTTACATTTATAAAATCTGAATCTGTTTAATCATGGTCATCAAGTAGTTCTGATGTTTTTTTTCCCAATCAACCATCCATTCAATACTCATTAAGCTGTTACTATGATCAAGATACTCTGGGATATAAGTAAGGTGATGGAGTAGAGAAGAACTAACGTTTATTGAACACCTACCATATACCAGGCATTTTCTTAGTCATAAGATATCTGTAATGTAGAATATCTATTTTAATTTTCATGACTAATTCTCATGAATGCCCTGCATAGTCTTTTTACTCCTATTTTTTAAAATGAGGATACCAAGGATAAAATAGGTCAAGTGACTTACACATGGCCACAGGACTAAGCAACAGAACTAGGACAAAAAAATTGTGTCTTTGAAGTCTAAGCTCAATCTTCTTTCCATTAAACTACAGCTGCCACCTGAGTGATTTTTAAAAAACACTAAAATAACTAGCATAGGTTAACACTTATGTTCCAAGAAGTATTCTAAATATTTTACATACATCACCATTTAATTCTCACAACAACCCCATGAGTTTTACAGAGAAGAAATGATAAAACACAGACTATATAGCTTTAACTTAGCAGGGTCAAATACTTAAGGAATCCAAGAAGGATTTGATAAGTCAGCTCTTATACCACCCTCATTTTTCTTTAAGCATGATAATTGACTGGCTGAGGTTTTCTTTACACTTCAATTTCAAGATATGTCTTGAATGTTCATCATGTACAAAGTACTCTGCTAAGTTTGGGGTAAGTGGACAGATTGCAAAGATACATAAAACCAGATTTTTATCTCCAAAAGTCTTTTTCTCTTCCATCCTTTTCAGTATCCCTTCACTCCCCTATTCACATTTTATCTGAAAGCAAAGTCAGTGATATACATCTTTTATTTATTGCAAATTTGGTTCCTGATACAAGTTGTATTCTAATTATATTGAGGTAAGCAAAGCCAAGGTAGAAAGTGTTTAAGGGTTGTTATACTGGACTCAAAGTTACCAGTGAAGTAAGAGTCTACTTCTTGTTTATAAAACCTTGATCCAGTTTTTTTTTTCCTCTTCTGTTTCACTTAGATATTCTACCTTGTCTCACACATTTCAATGTTCCCCTTCCAGATCTTTGTTTTTATCATAACGCTCAAAATGTATCTGTAGACATTTTCAGGCTTAGAGTGTATTTTTTATTATTTTTAATTTATCTTCTTTGCTCCAGGAGGCATTAAGTACAATCTAAGTGGAAAGATTAGAACTAGTGCTGACCAAACTCATAAAATTCATTTAATAATAGTAAAATTTGTCATTTGATAAAATAGTTCAACTTGAAAAAAAATAAGTGAAAAATAGCTGGGTGTAGTGTGTGTGTATGTGTGTGTGTGTGTGTGTGTGTACACATACATACATACATACATACATTCCCCTCTTGGAACTAAATATTGAGGAAAAATTCACCTAAGGAGGAAGAACAAAAAGATAACCTGAAATCTAGAATGATTCAAGATGTCTACTACTCTTAAAGACTTAAGACAGTTCCCAATTTAACCTAGCATTTCAATTTTATTACGGGAGGAGCTGGAGAATTCAGTACAGATCAAGATCTCTGGGAAGATTCTAGCCTGTCCCAGAGCAGAATCAAATCCAACTTGCTTGGAGAAAGGGATGAATTATTATGTCTTAGTCACCAGAAGCTCACCTTTAACTCTAAAAGCAAAACCTGAAACTAATTTGTAAAATCAAGCCTTTGAATCATTTCAATGATCCTGATCTCTCAGAAAGACCATAGAGCTATGGTTTTGGTTGCATGAACACAAATCACAGCTCTATATATTAGTTTCATAATCTATAAAAAAAGGAGATGGGAATATGTGCCATTCTTATCTGTCTCATAAAGCTGTTGTGAATATTCAGTGAGATAATAAAGGTAAAGTGCTTCAAATGACCAAAATTGTTACACAAAATAATATATTATTATAGAGTAAGGAGCAAAAAAGTTTTTTAGTATTAAGCACTAAAGTAATGTGCACATTTTTTTTCTGGATTTTGTGCACATTAAAAACATATACCATGCAAGGGGCACCTGGGTGGCACAGTTGGTTGAGTGACTCTTGGTTTTGGCTCAGGTCATGATCTCAGGGTCGTGAGATTGAGCCCTGCGTCAGGCTCTGTGCTTAGTGTGGAGTCTGCTAAAGACTCCCTCTCCCTCTCCTTCTGCCTCTCACCCCCGCTCTCTCTCTTCCTCTCTGCCTCAAATAAATGAATAAATAAATAAGTCTTTAAAAAAGCATACCACTCAAAATAAAACATATCATTATTTTGTTAAAAGTTCCAAACCTTTTATTTTTTTCCAAGTTTTTATTTAAATTACAGTTAGTTAACACACAGTGTAATATTACTTTAAGGTGTAGAATTTAGTGATTCATCACTTATATACAACACCAGTGCTCATCACAACCAGTGCCCTCCTTAACCCTCATCATCTATTTAAACCATCCCCCTTGCCCACCTCCCTTCTGGTAACCCTCAGTTTGTTCTCTACAGTTAAGAGTCTGTATCCTGCTTTGCTTCTCTTTTTTCTCCCTATGTTCATCTGTTTTGTTACTTAAATTCCACATATGAGTGAAATCATATGGTATTTGTCTTTCTCTGACTGACTTCTTTCTTTTTTTTAATTTATTTTTATTTTTTTATTTGACAGAGAGACACACAGCGAGAGAGGGAACACAAGCAGGGGGAGTGGGAGAAGGAGAAGCAGGCTTCCTGCCAAGCAAGGAGCCCGATGTGGGGCTTGATCCCAGGACCCTGGGATTATGACCTGAGCCGAAGGCAGATGCTTAACGACTGAGCCACCCAGGCGCCCCTGACTGACTTATTTCACTTAGCATAATACTCTCTAGCTCCATCCATGTTGTTGCAAATGGCAAGATTCCATTCTTTTTGATGGCTGAATAATATTCCATTACACACACACACACACACACACACACACACACACACCATCTTCTATATCAATTCATCAGTCAATGCACATTTGGGCTCTTTCCATAATTTGGCTGTTGTTGATAATGCTGCTATAAACATTGGGGTGCATGTCTCTCTTCGAATCAGTATTTTTGTACCCTTTGGGTAAATACCTACTAGCACAATTGCTGGATCATAGGGTAGTTCTATTTTTAACTTTTTGAGGAACTTCCATTCTGTTTTCCAGAGTGGCTGCACCACTTTGCATTCCCACCAAGAGTCTAAGAGGGTTCCCCTTTCTTTGCATCCTCACCAACACCTGTTGTTTCTTGTGTTGTTAATTTTAGCCATTATGACAGGTATGAAGTGGTATATCATTTTGGTTTTGATTTGTGTTTCTTGATGATGAGTGATGTTGAGCATCTTTTCATATGTCTGTGAGCCATCTGTGTGTCTTTGGAAAAATGTCTATTCACATCTTCTGCCCATTTCCCCCCACCACTCCAGCAACCCTCAGTTTGTTTCCTGAGATTAAGAATTCCTCATATCAGTGAAATCATATGATACATGTCTTTCTCTGATTGACTTATTTCGCTCAGCATAATACCCTCCAGTTCCATCCACGTCGTTGCAAATGGCAAGATCTCATTCCTTTTGATGGCTGCATAATATTCCATTGTATATATATACCCCATCTTCTTTATCCATTAATCTGTTGATGGACATCTTGGCTCTTTCCACAGTTTGGCTATTGTGGACATTGCTGCTATAAACATTGGGGGGCACGTACCCCTTCGGATCCCTACATTTGTATCTTTGGGGTAAATACCCAGTAGTGCAATTGCTGGGTCGTATGATAGCTCTATTTTCAACATTTTGAGGAACCTCCATACTGTTTTCCAGAGTGGCTGCACCTGCTTGCATTCCCACCAACAGTGTAGGAGGGTTCCCCTTTCTCCGCATCCCCGCCAACATCTGTCATTTCCTGACTTGTTACTTTTAGCCATTCTCACTGGTGTGAGGTGGTATCTCATTGAGGTTTTGATTTGGATTTCCCTGATGCCAAGCAATGTTGAGCACTTTTTCTTGTGTCTGTTGGCCATTTGGATGTCTTCTTTGGAAAAATGTCTGTTCGTGTCTTTTGCTCATTTCTTGATCGGATCATTTGTTCTTTGGTTGTTGAGTTTGATAAGTTCTTTATACATTTTGGATACTAGCCCTTTATCTGATATGTCATTTGCAAATATCTTCTCCCATTCTGTCAGTTGTCTTTTGGTTTTGTTGACTGTTTCTTTTGCTGTGCAAAAGCTTTTTATCTTGATGAGGTCCCGATACTTCATTTTTGCCCTTGCTTCCTTGCTTTGGCGATGTTTCTAGGAAGAAGTTACTGTGGCTGAGGTCGAAGAGGTTGCTGCCTGTGTTCTCCTCTAGGATTTTGATGGACTCCTGTCTCACATTTAGGTCTTTCAACCATTTGGAGTCTGTTTTTGTGTGTGGTGTAAGGAAATGGTCTAGTTTCATTCTTCTGCATGTGGCTGTCCAATTTTCCCAACACCATTTGTTGAAGTCACTGTCTTTTTTCCACTGGACATTCTTTCCTGCTTTGTCGAAGATTAGTTGACCATAGAGTTGAGCGTCCATTTCTGGGCTCTCTCTTCTGTTCCATTGATCTATGTGTCTGCTTTTGTGCCAGTACCATACTGTCTTGATGATGACAGCTTTGTAATAGAGCTCGAAGTCTGGAATTGTGATGCCACCAGCTTTGTTTTCTTTTTCAACATTCCTCTGGCTATTCAGGATCTTTTCTGGTTCGAAACAAGTTTTAGGATTATTTGTTCCATCTCTTTGAAAAAAAGTTGATGGTATTTTGATGGGGATTGCATTGAATGTGCAGAGTGCTCTAGGTAGCATTTGACATCTTCACAATATTTGTTCTTCCAAGCCATGAGCAGGGAACGTTTTTCCATTTCTTTGTGTCTTCCTCAATTTCTTTCATGAGTATTTTATATTTTTCTGAGAAAAGATTCTTTGCCTCTTTGGTTAGATTCATTCCTAGGTATCTTATGGTTTGGGGTGCAATTGTAAATGGGATCGGCTCCTTAATTTCTTTCTTCTGTCTTATTATTGGTGTATAGGAATGTCACTGATTTCTGTGCATTGACTTTATATCCTGCCACTTGACTGAATTCCTGTATGAGTTCTAGCAGTTTTGGGGTGGAGTCTTTTGGGTTTTCCACATAAAGTATCATATTATCTGCAAAGAGTGAGAGTTTGACTTCTTCTTTGCCGATTTGGATGCCTTTGATTTCTTTTTGTTGTCTGATTGCTGTGGCTAGGACTTCTAATACTCTGTTGAATAGCAGTGGTGATAGTGGACATCCCTGCCATGTTCCTGATCTTAGGGGGAAAGCTCTCAGTTATTTCCCATTGAGAATGATATTCGTTGTGGGTTTTTCATAGATGGCTTTTATGATATTGAGGTATGTACACACTATCCCTATACTCTGAAGAGTTTTGATCAAGAAAAAATGCTGTACTTTGTCAAATACTTTTTCTGCATCTATTGAGAGGATCATATAGTTCTTGTTCTTTCTTTTGTTAATGTATTATATCACATTGATTTGCAGATGTTGAACCAACCTTGCAGCCCAGGGATAAATCCCACTTGGTTGTGGTGAATAATCTTTTTAATGTACTGTTGGATCCTATTGGCTAGTATTTTGGTGAGGATTTTTGCACCCATGTTCATCAAGGATATTGGTTTGTAATTCTCCTTTTTGATGGGGTCTTTGTCTGGTTTTGGGATCAAGGTAATGGTGGCCTCATAAAATGAGTTTGGAAGTTTTCCTTCCATTTCCATTTTTTGGAACAGTTTCAGAAGAATAGGTATTAATTCTTCTTTAAATGTTTGGTAGAATTCCCCTGGGAAGCCATCTGGCCCTGGGCTTTCTTCTGTTGGGAGATTTTTGATGACTGCTTCAATTTCCTTAGTGGTTATAGGTCTGTTCAGGTTTTCTATTTCTTCCTGGTTCAATTTTCGTAGTTGATACATCTCTAGGAATGCATCCATTTCTTCCAGATTATCTAATTTCCTGGCATATAGTTACTCATAAATGTTCTTATAATTGTTTGTATTTCTTTGGTGTTGGTTGTGATCTCTCCTCTTTCATTCATGATTTTGTTGATTTGGGTCATTTCTCTTTTCTTTTTGATAAGTCTGGCCAGGGGTTTATCAGTCTTGTTAATCCTTTCAAAGAACCAGCTCCTAGTTTCATTGATCTGTTCTACTGTTCTTTTGGTTTCTATTTCATTGTTTTCTGCTCTGATCTTTATTATTTCTCTTCTCCTGCTGGATTTAGGCTTTATTTGCTGTTCTTTCTCCAGCTCCTTTAGGTGTAGGGTTAGGTTGTGTATTTGAGACCTTTTTTGTTTCTTGAGAAAGGCTTGTATTGCTATATACTTTCCTCTTAGGACTGCCTTTGTTGCATCCCAAAGATTTTGAACAGTTGCGCTTTCATTTTCATTGGTTTCCATGAATTTTTAAAATTCTTCTTTAATTTCCTGGTCGACCCATTCATTCTTTAGTAGGATGCTCTTTAGCCTCCATGTATTTGAGTTCTTTCCAACTTTCCTCTTGTGATTGAGTTCTAGTTTCAAAGCATTGTGGTCTGAAAATATGAAGGGAATGATCCCAATCTTTTGGTTCCAGTTGAGACCTGATTTGTTACCTAGGATGTGATCTATTCTAGAGAATGTTCCATGGGCACTAGAGAAAAATGTGTATTCGGTTTCTTTGGGATGGAATGTTCTGAATATATCTGTGAAGTCCATTTGGTCCAGTGTGTCATTTAAAGTCTTCATTTCCTTGTTGGTCTTTTGCTTAGATGATCTGTCCATTTCAGTGAGGGGGGTGTTAAAGCCCCCCACTATTATTGTATTGTAGTTGATGTGTTTCTTTGCTTGTGTTATTAATTGGCTTATATAAGTGGCTGCTCCCATGTTAGGGGCATAGATATTTACAATTGTTTGATCTTCTTGTTGGATAGACCCTTTAAGTAGGATATAGTGTCCTTCCTCATCTCTTATTACAGTCTTTGGTTTAAAATCTAATTTGTCTGATGTAAGGATTGCCACCCCAGGTTTCTTTTGGTGTCCATTAGCATGGTAAATTGCTTTCCACACCCTCACTTTCAATCTAGGGGTGTTTTTGGGTCTAAAATGAGTCTCTTGCAGACAGCATATCGATGGGTCTTGTTTTTTAATCCAATCTGATAGCCTGTGTCTTTTGATTGGGGCATTTAGCCCATTTACATTCAGGGTAACTATTGAAAGATATGAATTTAGTGCCATTGTATTGCCTGTAAGTTGACTGTTATGTATATTGTCTTTGTTCCTTTCTGGTCTATGTTACTTTTAGGCTCTCTCTTTGCTTAGAGGACCCCTTTCAATATTTCTTGTAGGGCTGGCTTCATGTTTGCAAATTCCTTTAGTTTTTGTTTGTCCTGGAGGCTTTTTATCTCTCCTTCTCTTTTCAATGACAGCCTAGCTGGATATAGTATTCTTGGTTGCATATTTTTCTCATTTAGTGCTCTGAAGATATCATGCCAGTCCTTTCTGGCCCGCCAGGTCTCTATGGATAGGTCTGTTGCCAGTCTAATGTTTCTACCATTGTAGGTTACAGATCTCTTCCCCCGAGCTGCTTTCAGGATTTTCTCTTTGTCTCTGAGACTCGTAAGTTTTACTATTAGATGTCGGGCTGTTGACCTATTTTTATTGATTTTGAGGGGGGTTCTCTGTGCCTCCTGGATTTTGATGCCTGTTTCCTTCCCCACATTAGGGAAGTTCTCTGCTATAATTTGCTCCAATATACCTTCTGCCCCTCTCTCTGTTTCTTCTTCTGGGATCCCAATTATTCTAATGTTGTTTCGTTGTATCACTTATCTCTCAAATTCTGCCCTCGTGATCCAGTAGTTGTTTATCTCTCTTGTTCTCAGCTTCTTTATTTTCCATCATTTGGTCTTCTATATCACTAATTCTCTCTTCTGTCTCATTTATCCTAGCAGTTAGAGCCTTCATTTTGGATTGCACCTCATTAATAGCCTTTTTGATTTCAACTTGGTTAGATTTTAGTTCTTTTATTTCTCCAGAAAGGGTTTCTCTAATACCATCCATGCTTTTTGCAAGCCGAGCTAGTATCTTTAAAATCGTCATTCTGAACTCTAGTTCTGACATCTTACTAATGTCTGTATTGATTAGGTTCCTGGCAGTCAGTACTGTCTCTTTTTCTTTTTTTTGAGGTGATTTTTTCCGTCTTGTCATTTTGTCCAGAGGAGAATAGATGAATGAGAGAACAAAATGCTAACAGGGTAACAATGACCCCAGAAAAATGTACACAAATCAGAAGAGACCTGAAACTGGGGGAAAAGAAAGGGAAAGAGAGAATAAAGAAAAAAAAAAAAGAAAGAAAAAGAAAAAGATTAAAAAATACAAAACAAAACAGAATATGATCACATATTATCAGGCTGGTGCATAGATCAATGCCACACACTAGATTTTGGGCATATTTTGGCCTGTTAAAAGAAAGTACCTCCCAAAATTTTAAAGAAAGAAAAACTTATATATGTACAAAAATAAGGGTAAATACAATGAAGGGATGGAATATGACTGTAAAGATGAAAATTATAAAAGATTTTATAAAAGGAATTGATAAGATAAGAAGTTGGTTGAAAAAAGAAAGAAGAGGATTTAAAAAAAGGGAGAGAATGTGATCAGGCAGGAGATTAGAACAAAGCCATACAGTAGAGATTTAGGGTATATTTTGGTCTGTTAGAAGAAACTGTATCCCAAAATTTTAAAGAGAGAACAACTTATATATGTGTGTATATATATATATATATATATATATATATATATATATATACCAAAAATAAGGTTAACTACTATGAAGGGATAGAATATGACTCTAAAAATGAAAAATAAAAAAGATTTTTTTAAAAAGGGATTGATAAGATAGTTGTAAAAGGGAAAAAGAAAAATTCAAAAAAAGAAAAAAAAGAAAATTAAAAAAATTAACTTTGAAAGACTAAAGAATCATGGGAAAAAAATCCATGAATTCTATGTGCAGTATTCCCCCAGTGCTGGAGTTTTGCCGTTCTCATAGATAGGTAAACTTAGTCTTGGCTGGCTGTTCTTGCTGATCTTCTGGGGGAGGTGCCTGTTGTAGTGGTTCTCAAATGTCTTTGTGGGAGGCGGAATTGCCCCACCCTTGCCAGGGCCGGGCTAAGTAATTTGCTCAGGTTTGCTTTCGGGAGCTTTTGTTCCCTGCGAGCTTTCCATACAGCTTTGGAGGACAAGAGTGAAAATGGTGGCCTCCAATCTCCACCCAGGAGGAGCCGAGAACTCGGGGCCCCACTCCTCTGTGAGCCCCCAGAGAAAGGCAGTTAATCACTCCTGTCTGCCTGGTCTCTGGCCACACTCTGTGCTCACCCAGCCTGTGATCGAGCATTTCTATCTCTGGTACCCGACCCCATTTGGAGTCTCCAAACCCAGCAGATTCCTGCAGTGTGCTCCTGCGCCACATCTCCTGGGGGAGGAAGGGGAGTCTCCCCGGATCTGCCGCTTGTTGGGTCCCTGCTGGTAGAGCAGTGCCCCGACCGTGCTACAGATCACGGTTTATGGCAACGCGGAGCTGAAAGCCCACTCCTCGGCTCCTTCTCTGCAGCCGGCTTCCCTGCTCTGATACCTGGGAGGTCTGTGGCACTTAGGCACCCCTGGTCTTCCTGTGACCCCAAAGGTCCTGACACCACACTGTCCCAGCGAGGGTTCCACCCCCCACTTAGCCACTGGAGCGACGTCCCTCAGCAGAGCCAACTTCTAAAATTTCCGATTTTGTGCTCCACTGCTCTATCACTTGCCAGTAGTGGCTGACAGAGGCCCCCTTCCCTGCCATCTATCTTCCTGAATATCGCCTCGGATTCACTTCTCCTCACGTCCTACCTTCCAGAAAGTGGTCACTTTTCTGTTCAGAGAGTTGTTGCTCTTCTTTTCTTCGATCTCCTGTTGAATTCGTACGTGTTCAGAATGGTTTAATCCCTATCTAGCTGAATTCCTGGAACCAGACGAAATTTAGGTCTTCTACTCCACTGCCACTTTGCTCCTCTGGGTACTAACCTTTTATTGGGTATGTGATTTGCAAATATCTTCTCCCATTCCATTGGTTGATTTTTGGTTTGTTGCTTGTTTCCTTTGCTGGGCAGAAGCTAGCTATTTATTTATTTATTTATTTATTTATTTATTTATTTATACTACAGCTTTTAATATCAGTTGAAGTCCATAATTGTGATGCTTCCAGCCTTTTTTTTTTTTTTAAGTTTGCTTTGGCTATTCAGGGTCTTTTGTGGTTCCATACAAATTTTAGGATTGTTCTAGCTCTGTGAAAAATGCTGGCGGTATTTTGATAAGGATTACATTAAATGTGTGGATTTCTCTAGGTAGTATAGACATTTTAAGAATATTTGTTTTTCCAGTCCATGAGCATGGAATGTTTTTCCATTTCTTTGTGTCATCTTCAATTTCTTTCATCAGTGTTTTATAGCTTTTAGAGTACAGATCATACACTGCTTTGGTTAGATTTCTCCCTTATGGCTTTTGGTGTATTTGTAAGTGGATTAATTCCTTAATTTCTCCTTCTGCTGATTCATTATTGGTGTATAGAAATGCAACAGATTTCTGTACGTTGATTTTATATCTTGTGACTTTATTGAATTCATGTATCAGTTCTAGCAAATTTTTTGGTGGAATCGTTAGGGTTTTCTATATAGAATATCATGTCATCTGCAAAGAGTGAAAGTTTGACTTTTTCTTTGCCAGTTTGGATACCTTTTATTTCTTTGTGTTGTCTGATTGCTGAGGCTAGGACTTCCAGTACTATGTTAAATGACAATGGTGAGAGTGGACATCTCTCTCTTGTCCCTTACTGTAGAGGAAAAGCTCTCAGTTTTTCCCCATTGAGGATGATATTTGCTGTGTTTTTTATATATGGCCTTATGATGTTGAGGTGTGTTCCTTCTATCCCTACTTTGTTGAGGATTTTTATCATGAATAGATGTTGTACTTTGTCAAATGCTTCTCTGCATCATATGGTTCTTATCTTTTTAAAATTAATGTGGTGTGTCATATTGATTTGTGAATATTGAACAACCCTTGAGCCCATGAGTAAATCCTACTTGATTGTGGTGATTGATTCTTTTAATGTACTGTTGGGTATGGTTTGCTAGTATTTTATTGAGAATTTTTGCATCTATACTCATCAGGGATTTTGGCCAGGGTAATTCTGGCCTCATAGAATAAATTTTGAACTTTTCCTTCCATTTCTCTTTTTTGGAATAGTTTAAGAACAATAGGTATTAGCTCTTTAAATCTTTGGTAGAATTCCCCTATGAAGCTATCTGGTCCCGGCTTTTTGTTTGCTAGGAGATTTTTAATTACTGATTCACTTTTTTTTTTTTTTTTGCTTGTCAATCTGTTTGAGTTTTCCATTTCTTTCTGTTTCAGTTTTGGTAGGTTATATGTTTCTAGGAATTCATCCCTTTCTTCCAGGTTTTCCAAATTGTTGGCATATTGTTTTTCATAATATTCCTTTATTATTGTATTTCTATGGTGTTGGTTATTATTTCTCCTCTCTTGTTTGTGATTTTATTTATTTGGGCCCTTTCTCTTTTCTTTCTGATAAGTCTGGCTGTGGTGTTATCAATTTTATTAGTTTATTCAAGGAACCAGCTCCTGGTTTCATTGATCTGTTTTTTTTTTTTTTTTTAAGTTTCTATATCATTTATTTCTCCCCAATCTTTATTATTTCCCTTCTTCTGTTGGTTTTAGGCTTTATTTGTTGTTCTTTTTGTAGCTCCTTTACATATAAGGTTAGATAATTTAAGAGTTTTCTTGCTTCTTGAGGTAAGCCTGTATTGCTATATATTTCCCTTTTATGACTGTTTTTGCTGCATCCCAGTTTTTGGACCATCATGTTTTCATTTTAATTGGTACCATGTATTCTTTAATTTCTTTTTAAATTTCTTGGTTGACCCATTCATTCTTTAGTAACATGTTCTTTAACCTCCAAGTATTTGTGGTCTTTCCAAATTTTTTCTTCTGCTTGACTTCAAGTTTCATAGCATTGTGGTCACCAAATATGCATGGTATGATACCAGTCTTTTTGTACTTGTTTAAGACTGATTTGTGACCCCGTATGTGATCTATTCTGGAGAATATCACATATGCACTCAAAAAGAATATGTATTCTGCTGCTTTAGGATGAAATGTTCGGAATATATCTGTTAAGTCTATCTGGTCCAGTGTGTCATTTAAAGCCATTGTTTCCCTGTTCATTTTCTGTTTAGATGATCTCTGTCTCTGCAGTAAGGGTCTCCCTGGTGTCTTCCATGCCTTTCTCAAACCCAGTGACTATCCTTATGATTGTTGCTTTAAATTGTCCATCAGGCATATTGCTTATATCTGTTTTGATTAGATCTCTGGCTATGACCTTTTCTCATTCTTTCTTTTGGGATGAATTCCTTCTCTTGGCATTTTGTCTAGGTCTTTGTCTTCTCTGTGTTAGAAAAGCTTGTTATATTTCCTGCTCCTGAGAGTAATGGCTTCATAAAGAAGAGGTCATATGATGTCCAGGGCCTGGTGCTTCAAGAAGTGTCTCTGGTGTATGTTGTGTGCCCTGTGCTGCTGTGTTTTGTCTGCTCTATCCCTCACGTCTGTCATCTGCACAGGCTCTCCTTGCCTGCAGTGGGCAGTGTTTGGATCTTGGCCAGAGTGTGGTGAGTTTTAACTAAGTGTGCTCTGGTCTGCTTGTTAAATGAGACCTGATGCTATTTCCACTAGAACTGAAGCCTTGCAGAACTCTATGGTTGGTAGGCATGGTGCATGCGGGGGTTTCTGGTGGTCTTCTGGGGAAGGGGCCCACAGTGCTGGTCCTTAAGCACACATGCCAAAGAAAAAGAGTATCAGCAGAGTGCAGGAAACCTGGTGTAAGCAGGTTAGGCAGCCAGTGTTGGCACTGTGATGTTTACTGAAGTTGGTTTATGCTAATGGATGGGGGAGGGAAATGGCTCCAGCCAGCTCCTTTGTCCCCAGAGAGGGGTCTCTGTGCTTGCTGCTCTCAGGCAAGTGCTCCCAGAAGAGCGAATAATTTCCCCATGTGCATCCCAGGCATTTTTCAAATCATTGTTTTCACTCTGTCTCCGGGTTGCTTGTCTCCCTGGAGCAGCACACTTTGGGCTATATCAGAGCCAAGCCTGCTGACTTAAAACTCCAAACTTTAGGGACCTGCTGTGGTGGGGGCCTGCACTGCTCTTCTGGGAGAGGGTATTGCTGAGTGGGGATGGATGTAAGTTTGACTGAAAAGGGCAGTTACATCAGAGGTCAAGGGCATGGGATTTGGAGCAAAGCAGGTAAATAGCTAGTTTCCTAGTTAACCTCTCTCAGCAGGTGTCTCTGCACCTATGCTAAGGGATGGGGGAGGGAAATGGAGCCTGCTGGTTCTTTTGTCCCTGGAGAGGCATCTCTGAGAAGGCCACCTCTCACAGATGTGCTCCAAGAAGAGGGAACAATATTTCCCTGTGTGCCTTCGGCAATCCTCGATCATGCTCTCTGCCCCTGGGGTTGCTTGCCTGCCTTCTCTCCAGGAGTAGGGAAGCTCCCTCAAGGCTCTATCCCAGCCAAGCCCACCAACCTCTAAAACTTGTCTTTGAGCCCAGCTGGTTGCAAAAGCTCCTAAAAATCAGCTCCTCATTTTCTGAGCCAGTGGCTTTGGGGAAGTGTTCTCCTTGTGCATTCCCATGTGTGCTCCTCTCTCTCACCTTTCTCCATGACTGGGGTCCTTCCCCTCTGCAGCACCTGCAATCCATTTCTCCCCCAAACCACATCTCCACACTTCCTACCTTCCTTTATGTGGCTTCTTTACTCCCTCTGGTTGTGCAGTTTGTTCTGTCAGTTCTCATGTCAATTTTTTGGATATTCAGAATGATTTGATAGTTATCTAGCTGTGTTCAAGGGACAAGAGGAGCCTAGGATCCTCCTATTACACTGCCATCTTAAACACTTCAAAAGTTCCAAACCTTTTAAATTCTCCTGGAAACTTAAACCCTAGTCTAAAATTAAAACAAACAAACAAACAAACGCAGAATTCAAAGTTTCTGGTTTGTTCATCTAAAAAGTATTATGATTCTGTGAAAGGTCTCAGGTACATTTTTAGCATATTCTACCATTATTATCTCTGGAAATATTTTTACCTTTCTTGCATGTAAAAAATACAGTTTGTAAAAAGATATTTGGCCATAACATACATAGGAAAATGCAAAGAATGTTTTAATTAGGTGGGGATATAGAAACCTTTTTTCCCCATACTTTTCATAAAATAATTAACTATTAAATTTTCAAGCTAGTGTGGGTTTAAAGATTGTTTTAAATGTCTATGAGTGGGATGAGGGTGGGACAAGAGGATGTTGGGAAGAAGTACGTGTGTGTTTTATAGTAAGAAGTAAAAATAGTTAAAATTATGAAAAGGAATCTCTACATGGAAGTAATTGTTAATGTAAGATATGACCTTTTTATGTAAAGACAGGTTTCCTAAGCATATGTGTACATGCAAAACAGCACATTTCATAAAGGATTATTGTAAAATATTGGGAGGAAATACCTTCATTACTTTTCCACTTGGATTCCAAATTTCTTTTTTTTTTTTAAAAAAGATTTTATTTATTTATTTGACAGAGAGAGACACAGCGAGACAGGGAATACAAGCAGGGGGAATGGGAGAAGGAGAAGCAGGCTTCCCGCAGAGCAGGGAGCCCGATGCGGGGCTCGATCCCAGGACCCTGGGATCATGACCTGAGCCAAAGGCTGACGCTTAACGACTGAGTCACCCAGGCGCCCCGGATTCCAAATTTCTTAATAAACAGGATGTGACATTCATTTTGATATCCTTTTATGCTTCTATGAGTGCTATGTACCTCGTAAATGCTCAATTAATAATATTTAATTATAATGTAAAGCAGAGATATCTAGTGAATGGTATTCCTTTTTGCTTCTCACTTCTAAATTTCATACTGTATTAAAGGCAAAGCATTACTGATATCAATATATGGCTAACAAATTGGTGACAATATTCTTGGATTTTTCATTTCAGTGAAAAACAAATTGTTGGAACAAATTGTTGATCACACAGTTAATTAGCTCACCAATGCAGCAATATAATTCAGCCATTAGGCTGATCAAAATAACTTCACCAACTTCTTTCAGGCTCCAGTTATTTTAGTGATATATGCCAAGCATAGAAACTGTGAAATCTCATTTCTGTTAGCTTTGCTAGAATGTTCTATCTTTAAAAGTTTCTATTCTTGGTTCTATGCACATGATTTCCCAGGAAACTTGCTGCAAACGGGGTCCCTTTTGGAAGCAGACAAATTTTGATGTGGCAATTTTGTTGTACTAAAAGATCTTCATCCAGGTTCCAGCATTGAAATTTGGTGAATTCTGAATATGTATGGAACAGTTTTTGTTTTCCCCACTGTTCAAGGCCTAAATGTAATCACATAAGATTTCCTGACAGCTGTATAGCACCCAAAAAGGGAGCCATTTTGTGTAACTATTGCTTCAAAACCTCCCTCCTTAGATAGAATTTCTCTATGAAGTTAATACTAATATCCACTTGAATCATATATATGGAGTTTTCAGAAATCAGGCACAGCAAGACATCTGTAACGCAAAACCATGAATGCTACTTGGCAGGATTTGATATCAATTGGTATGCATTGCTCTAATAAGGATATTGCAAAGTTGGAGCCAGACAACTGCTAGCTATACAACATGGTAAGAATTGCTAATAGCGGCATTCAGTAAGTGAATGCACACAGAAAGCAACCTCTTATCTTTTCTTTAATAATTTCCTTGTTGATGAGTTCTCATTTATTCCCATACCAATCTATTACTAAATTGAAAATACAATTGCCAAGTTCCTTTTTAGAAATGTAAAACCTTAAAAATTTGAGCATTCACTTAATCATGCTCATTCTTTTGTTGAATTACAAATAAATATAATGTCCAGTATCAGTCTTTATAGTTATTGCAGGTTGGTATTTAATAAAATTATTTTAAAATATATTTATTCTGAAATTGTGGTTATAATACGGTTACCCTTGACCAATACTCTATTTGTTATAAGGAGCTAAGGACAAAAAGGTCTTGCCTGTAAGAAAGGTACATAAAATTAGAAATACTAGAAATAAAATTGAGAAATAACAAATAAAAAATTGGTATCTAAAAAACTCTTTGTCTCACCAGAAAAATATTATTCTAATAACCAATGTCTGTATCCAATAGTATCTGTTCTGTTTGAATAAGTTAAAGTCATAGTCATCTGATATAAAAATAAAGTAACAATAGTAGTAATACTAAAAACATGATTACCTACAAAAGGTCAATCCACACATGTTGGTATCTAACCCAGCTGGATAAAGATGATGGTCTTATTTTTCAAGGAATTCAGTCCAGCGTGCATTATTCCCCTAATATTTATGATAACTATGTTAAGATTACTCACTAACAAATGTGCTATAAAAGAACTATTATCATAAATGACAGAATACTTTAGATAGTAACCACTAAAAGATATACTAGATGTTAGAACAAATATTCTGCTATTTAATAAAATTAATTAAAAAGTGGAACTTGGGACGCACTTGACTGGCTCAGTTGGAAGAGCATGCAATTCTTGATTTCAGGGTTGTGAGTTCAAGCCCCACACTGGGTGCAATTAGTTAAAATATATACATACATACATACATAAACTTATAAAAAAGTGGAACTTACTCAGTTAGCTGTTTTATTTGTGTTTTCACCAGACCCTATCATTCATTCAAAAGAGAAGCAAGTTCAAAATTCTACAATAAAATAATGAGGCCAATTCTCATAAGCTAAACAAAAAATCAGCCTCATCAAATTATCAGAACAGCTGATGCAAATGTGATAACAGACTGTTGGAATAATGTCAACTATACAGGCAATTAATTTCATGTACTCTAGAAGGCTATACTTTTATACACATGGTATTTAAATCAATGGATCCAGTATTTCTATGTTAAATGTTGTATAGAATAATGAAGAAATACAAGATGTATTTCCTTGCCTCTATGAGCTTATAATAAAGTTGGAAAGACATATATTTAAGTACAGTTAAAAGCTAAATGGCTAAGTTTAAAGAGAAATCAGTGTGGGCTATAGTAGTTAGTATAATCATGGTGAAGTTAGGACTTGAGTTGGTTCTTAGAGGATTACTTTACAATAAATATGCCAATAATTAATCATTATAATTTATTTGGCAAAAAGGTCCAGATCAATCTATAAAAATTAAAATGTCAAATGCATGTATATAATGCTGTTTCTTTTTCTAAGTACAAGTAGATTACATTCTCAGACTGAATAGAGTGCCTGATTTAAGCTTTTTGTTTTCATCTTATAGACTAATATAGTAGTATAAAAACAAAGTCACTCCCAGCCTACCAAAATAAAACTTGAACACTTATGCATGTAGTTACAGAAGAAAAATTATTTATCAACTAGTATAAGGCATGCACTACCATAAAAAAATAAAACCAAATGTGCATTATGTGACATGTTGACATCTGGTCATAAGAGAATTGTTAAAGTATTGAACTGAATGAGAATCAAATTCAATTATTACCAGCATAGCTGGGAAATGTTATCATTATTTCCTTGGCAAGCATATTTTTTTCAGTATCGATTGAGGTAAATTGTTCCTTTTTAAAGTGTGAATGTATCACTTGAGGTTCAAGTAATAGTAAAATTATGTTCTCCAGAATGAATCTGATGACCTGGGCACAATTTTGTGGGATCACTTGGTGGCCAAGCTTTGACTATGTCTGAAGATTATTACCTTGTGGGAAATATCCCTATGAAATATACAGACTGATTTCTGAGGCAGAAGGAACTGGAAGTAGTACCAGTGTTCTTGCTTAAGAGGTCAAGTCTCTGGCATTTATTTAAATAGAATATAAGAGAATATAATGAGCAAATTGTGATCTAGGGATTTGTTATTGTATTTTCTCTTCTATATTCTCTGAAACAAGATAATAGCTCTGTATTCCTTATAACCCCTGTTTAGTGATCTTTCAACATATATCCACTATAAACACCTAAGAGTGTAATCCACTGACAGGTTAATTTGTCTCAGTAAGAGACCATTACCCACCCATGTTACCCAACCCAGAATTATGGACTTGGCCCTTGACTATTACCTCTTTCTCACTTGCCATATCAATTACCAAATTCCACCTGCTAACTCTTCATATTTCTTAAATGCTTCAAGTGTCCCCATCTCCACTGCTATTATCTTAGTTCAACCAGCTATCATCTTTCACCTGGCCTATTACCATAACTTTATAACTGGTCTATCAGCTTCCAGTTCTGCCATACTCCAACCCCCACCATCCATTTTCCACAGTAGATCCAGAACGATCTTTCCATAACAGAAACCAAATCCTGTTATTTCCATGACTAAAAACTTTTTAATGTTGCCCAGTAACCTATTGAGTAAATACCATATTCCTTAGCATGTCTCATAAAGCCTTTTCTGGTAAGCTCCCTGAATTCTTTGCCAAGCTCATTTTCTATGACCTCCCTTCCACCCATCATCCTAAGTGTTAACCGTTTCAAGGTACTTAGAGTTCCACAAATACTCCCTATGTATTCACACCTTCCATGATTTGCACATGCTATTAACTGAAAAACTCATATTCATCCTTCAAAGTTTAGTTCAAAAGACACATTCTTTGTACAACTGTTTACTGATGAAGTCAGTCATTTTCTTTGTCCATGTGTTCCCACAGCATCTCATACACATTGACCCTATAGTGTATTCTACATTGATTTATAAGGATATACACCTAAATTCCCCATATTTTTTTAATTCTTTGAGGACAGAGCAGAAACTGTGTCATACTCTTATTTATCTCTACTGTTTAGCAGGATGCTTAAAACCTAGTAAGTTCTCAAATATTATGTTAGATGATTTGTTTGACTATATTTATAGGTGGCATTTGGTAAATAAGATATACACAATATACTGCAAATAAAACATATGTGTATTTTTAAAATCATAGGCAAGTTTTAATTTTAAGTATTTGACCTCCACTCTATTCTACTCTTGATGTTTTCATTCTAAAAAACAGTGGAAAAAATAAAACTAAAAATAATAGAACAGTTTTAGTTAAAAGCAAGCCATTACTGTATCTGTAGTGGGAGTTGTGTACTTTTGGAAGATATGCAAATGTCAGGAGGCAATAGTACTTTATATTCCACATCATTCATTCAGCAGATATTTATTGAGCACCTAATTGATTCCAGGTATTATACAAAGTGCTAAAGATAAACATAGGATTATAACACAGTACTCAAACTCACAGTCTAATAGGGAGAAAAAATGCTGACTATACAATGTGATCAATTCTGTAATAAAGAAATACTCACAGGGTATTACGTGATTATAAATGTCCCCAACTCAGGGGATGTTAAGAAAGGCTTCCCAGAAATGAGTAGGGGTTACTCAAGCAAAGAAGCAGGATAGATAATCCAGGCACAAGAATCCATGAAAAGACATGGAAGTGAGTGAAACTGTGAACCATTTTAAGAACTGTACACAATATATGCATGTTTCAATGTATCTGGAACATAGGGGGCATGGAGGTAAAAAAGACATGGTCCAGTTCAAAGACCTAAGTCATGGTAAAGGATTTTATCCTGTGACAAGGGAGTAGAGAATTGGGGAAGATAACTGAAGAATTTTAAAAAGAATAGTGTCATGATCAGATTTGCATTTTAGAGATGTCACTGGTTATTATGTGCAGAATGGATGGGAGTGAAGGAAACAGTTGACAAGATCAGAGACAGACAACAAATGATAATCAAGGCAAAATGTAATCATGGCCTGAAGTGACTTAGTAGTAATGGGAGTGAAAAAGAAATTTAAAACACAGAATTGAGAGATCTGATAAGATATGTATGTTAAGTAAAAGGGAAAGTCCAGAATAAGGTCTTAGATTTCTGATTTGGGTTACTGGGTATTTGGGTTACTGATTTGGGTACTGGATATATACCTTTCACTAAGAGTGGGAAGAAGGAAGAAGGAACAGATTTGGAGACAACAGTTTTTGCTCTGTTAAGTATAAAGGACTTGTGGGTCAGGAGGATGGAGACATAGTAGACAATTGAATATATAGGTGTGCATCTTAGGAGAAAGATCTTGGCTGTAAATATTGATTTGGGTAAAATCACCATAGATGTAGTAGTTAAAACATGGGAGTAAATAACTCCCAAATCTTTACTTTTAGCCAAGGTTTTTCTTCTGGGCTATAGACTCAGAATGAGCTTGTTTTCAGTGGATTAGTGGGGGACAGAAAGCAGATAGTAGTGGACTGAGAAGAGTGGGTACTAAAAAAATAGAAGTAGTATGGTCCACACTTTTAAGAAGACTGAGCATGAAAGGCTTAATAATTACTGTTATTTGTGGAGAAAATTTAAGATCAAAGAGTTGATTGAAGGTGGGATTCAGAAGGAAAGACATGTTTTTTATTGAAACTAGAGACAAGCAGGTAAGGATGGGTCTGGATCAAAGTAATTTTGTCTGTGGTGTCTCAGAAAGTTGAGAGCATGTTCAGAATTGCATTTTACAAAGATCACTATGACAACATGTGAAGATTGATTTGGAGGTAGTTAATTTACTTCATAAATGTGTGCATTCATCAAGACAGAAGAACAAAACAGGGTTTTAGCTCTTAAAAGAAGCATAGTATCCCCAAAACTTTCCTACAAACCCACAGTAGCCACAAGATTGAATATAACCTCACATTATATTGAACCTGAGGATGAAATTGGGCAGAATACAAGATCAATATACACAAATTAATTGTATTTCTAGATACTAGCAATGAACAATTCTTTTTTTTCTTTTAGTGATGAACAACTCTAAAATGAAATTAAGATATTTCCATTTACAATAGCATAAAAATGAATAAAATATTTAGAAATAAATTTAACAAAAGAAGTACAAAACTGCCAGTTACAAAACATTGTCGAAAAAAGTAAAGAACACCTTATTAAACAGAAAGGCATCCAATATTCATGGATTGGAAGACTTCATATTAAGATGGCAGAACTCCCCAAATTGATATACGGAGTCAGTGCAAGTTCTACAAAATTCCAGCTGTCTTTTTTGCAGAAAAGGACATTCTGACCCTAAAATATGAAATATAAAAATGCAAGGGAACCGTAATAGACAAAGTAATCTTGAAAAAGAACAAAGATAGAGTACTGAGACTTCCAAAATAAGCTTTTCGAAAAAAGATGGTGAAGTACTGATATAAAGATAAACATGGAAATGAATGGAATAGAATTGAGAGTTCAGAAATAAACCTTCACATTAAAATCTGTTTGGTTTTGATAAGGGCACCAATACAATTCAATGAGGGAAAGGATAATCTTGTCAAAAATTGTGCTGTGACAACTGGATGTTCATATGCAAAATAATGGAATTTGGATACTTATCTCATACCACATACAATAATTAACTCAGAATAGACCAAAGACCTAAAAGTAAGAGCTAAAACTATAGAACTCTTAGAAGAAGAATACTGGTATAAAACTTCATCACTGGTTTAAACAATGATTTATTATATATGACTACAAAAGCACAACTCACAAAAGAAAAAATAGATAAATTGGAAATCACTAAAATATAAACTTTTGTGCTTCAAAGGACACCATTAATAAAGTAAAAATACAGCCCAGAAAATTTTGGTAAGTCATGTCTTACAAGGGACTTGTATCTAGAATATATAAAAAGGTCCTACAACTCAAAAATAAAAAGATAAATAATCTAATTAAAAATTTGGCAAAGTATCAGAATAGACATTTCTCTAAAGAATATATACAAATGGTCAATAAGCACATAAAAAGTTGTTCAACATTATTAGCCATCAGGGAAATGAAAATGAAATTCTGTTTCATACCCACTAGGATGGTTATAATAGAAAAGATAGACAAGTGTCAGTGAGGATGTGGGGAAATTGGAACCCTGTAACACTGCTGGCAGGAATGTAAGATGGTGCAGCAACTTTGTAAAACAGTCTGATAGTTCCTGAAAAAAGGTAAATTTAGAGTTATCATATGACCTGCAATTCCACTTTGGTATTTACATAAAATAATCGAAATATTATATCCAATCAAAAACTTTATACAGTTGTTTACAGCAGCATTATTCATAATAGCCAAAAAGTAGAAATAACTAAAATGTCCATCAATTAATGGATAGATAAACAAAATGTGGAACATCCACAGAATGGAATATTAGTTGGTAAAAAAAAAAAGGAAAGTAATACTGATAAATGCTACAACATGGATGACCCCTGAAAACACTGTGCTAAGTGAAAAAAGCCAGTAACAAAGGATTACATATTATATAATTCCATTTCTGTGAAATATCTAGAATAAGCAAATCTATATAATCAGAAAGTAGATTGATGGTTGCCTACAGCAGAGATTGGAAGGACAGCATTTGGGGGAAATGATGAATGACTGCCAGAGGGTACAGAGTTTCTTCCGGGGGTGATGAAAATGTTCTACAATTACATTAAAGGTTGCACAACTTTGTGAATATACTAAAAACATTGAGTTGCACACTTTATTATTTTAAGAAAATTTAAAAAATTATTTGTTTGAGAGAGAGAGCACATGTGAGCAGGGGTGGGGAGGGGCAGAGGGAGAAGGAGAGAGAGAATCTTAAGCAGGCTCCATGCCCAGCATGGAGCCCAACAGGGGCTTAACCAGGGTTTGGCATGGGGTTTGATCTCATGACACTGAGATCATGACCTGGGCTGAAATCAAGAGACAGATGCTTAACTGACTGAGCCACTCAGGCACCCTGGAGACTAGAGTTTTAAAAGTCAGCAGGATTGGTTGGGATAGAGCCTTAAGGGCTCTGCTCTACTTTTGGAGAGAAGGCAGGCAAACAACCCGGGGGGCAGAAGGTGTGGCAACGGGGACCTGAAGAATGCCTGGGCACACAGGGTAAAGATTATTCATACTTCTTGGAGCTTGTCCCAGAGAGATAGCATTCTCTGAGGTAATATGCCTGATGGAGAATTTAAAGCAACAATCATAAGGATATTCACTGAGCTTGAAAAAAGAATAAAAGACTTCAAGGAGGCCCTTACCACAGAGATAAAAGAGTTAAAAAACAATCAAGCAGAAATGAAAATTTCAATAACTGAGATTCCAAACAGACTAGACGCAATGAAAACAAAGATAGAAAAAGCAGAGGAAAGAATATGTGATATACAAGACGAAATAATGGAAAATAATGAAGCTGAACAACATAGAAAAAGAATTATGCAACAGGAGAATAGAATTAGGGAACTCAATAGCTCCATCAAATGTAATAGCATTTGTATTAAGAGTCCCAAAGAAGAAGAGAAGAGAGAGAAAAGGGGCACAAAATGTACTTTAGGGAATAATAGCTAAAAAATTCCCTCACAAATTCCCTAATCTGGTGAAGCAAACAGACATCCAGATCCAGGAGGCACAGAGAACTCTCATCAAAATCAACAAAACCAGGCCCACACCAAGACATATTGTAATTAAATTTGCAAAATATAGCAATAAAGAAAAAATTATAAAAGCAGCGAGACAAAGCAAACCCTAACTTACAAAGGAAGACCCATTAGGCTAGCTGCAGATCTCACCACCGAAACTTGGCAAGCCATAAGCCAAGAAAGTAATACTGATAAATGCTACAACATGGATGTACTTTATTCCTTTACTGTGGCATGTACTTTATTCCTGTATTTCCTTTACTGTGGCATGATATATTTAACTTAATGTAAGGGAAAATCTGCAAGCAAGAATACACTATCCAGTAAGGCTATCATTCAGAATAGAAAGAGAGATAAAGAGTTTCCTAGACAAACAAAAGCTAAAGATGTTCATGACCACTAAACCACCCCTACTACAAATATTAAAGGGAACATTTTGAGAGGAAAGGAAAGACAAAAAGTGAAAAAGACTAGAAAGCAACAGAGAAAATCTACTGCAACAATGACAAAACAAGTAATAAAATGGCACCAAATACATGTCTATCAAAATTACTCTGAACATAAATTGACTAAAGATTCTAGTCAAAAGACATGGTGTCAGAATGGGTAAAAAACAAGACCCATCTATATATTGCTACAAGAGACTAATTTTACACCTAAAGACATCTGCAGTTTGAATGTGAGAGGATGGAGAATTGTTTATCAAGCAAAAGGATGTCAAGAGAAAGCTGTAGTAGCAATACTTATATTAGACAAACCAGATTTTAAACCAAATCCTGTAAGAAGAGACAAAGAATGGCACTATATCATAATAAAGGGGACTATCCAACAAGAAGATCTAACAATTATAAATATTTATGCCCCCAACATGGGAGCACCCAAATATATAAAACAATAACAAAAATAAAGGAATTAATTGATAATACTACAATAATAGTAAGGGACTTTAACACCCCATTTACATCAATGGACAGATCATCTAGGCAGAAAGTCAACAAGGAAACAATGGCTTTGAATGACATACTGGACCAGACAGACTTAACAGATATATTCAGAACATTTCATCCTGAAGCAGCAGCATACACATTCTTCTCCAGTGCACATGGAACATTCTCCACAACAGATCACATACTGGGTCAAAAATCATGCTTCTACAAATACAAAAACATCGAGATCATACCATGCATACTTTCTGACCACAATGCTATGAAACTTGAAGTCAACCAAAAGAAAAAAATTGAAAGACCACAAATATATGGAGGTTAAAGGATATAATACTAAAGAATGAATGGGTCTACAAGGAAATTAAAGAAGAAATAAAAAATACATAGAAACAAATGAGAATGAAAATATGATGGTCCAAGACCTTTGGGATGCAGCAAAAGCAGTCATAAGATGGAAGTATATAGCACAACAGGCCTACATCAAGAAGCAAGAAAAATCTCAAATAAACAACCTAACCTTCCACCTAAATGAGCTAGAAAAGTAACAGCAAATGAAACCTCAATCCAGCATAAGAAGAGAAATAATAAAGTTTGGAGCAGAAATAAATGATATGAAAACAAAGAAACAAAAAACCCCAGTAGAAAAGATCAATGAAACTAAGAAAGGGTTCTTTGAAAAAATTAATAAAATTGATAAAATCTTAGCCAGATTTATCAAAAAGAAAAGAGAAAGGATCCTAATAAATAAAATCACGAATGAGGAGAGATCACAAACAACACCACAGAAATACAATTATAAGAGAATATTATGAAAAATTATATGCCAAAAATTAGGTGATCTGAAAATAATGCATGCATTCCTAGAAACATATAAACTACCAAATTGGAAATAGGAAGAAACAGAAAATTTGAACAGACCCATAACCACCATGGACATTGAAGCAGTAATCAAAAATCTCCAACCAAACAAGAGCCCAGGGCCAGATGGCTTCACAGGGGAATTCTACCACACAATTAAAGAACAGTTAATACCTATTATTTGCAAACTATTCCAAAAAAAAAATAGAAATGGAAGGAAAACCTTCAAACTCATTCTATGAGACCAGCATTTCATTGATTCCAAAACCAGATAAAGACCCCACTAAAAAGGGTGATGAAACTCGGCCTGGGCAAAAACACCTGAGAATCAATGCAACAGACCCCTCCCCCTGAACACCAGCAGGAACATCCAGCTAATACCAAGTTAACCAATTAACTCAGAACTGAAAAACTCCAGTGCTAGGGGAAAACTATATTTGAATTCGAAGTTTTTTCTCATGATTCCTTACTCTTTCGGTTTAAAATTTCTTTTTTCCTTTTTCCGTTTTTCCTTCAAAACTACTTTCTCATTTTATCAACTCTTTTTTTTAGTCTTTTCTAATTTTCATTTTTACATTTACATTTTATATATATTCTTCATTCATTTTTGCCTTCCTTTAATGGTATTCAATTTTATTTTTGTATATATATGTTTTCCTTTCTATACAATTTTGGGATCTAGTTTCTTCTAACAAAAAGGCCAAAAATACACCCAGAATCTAGTGTATTATTCTGTTCTGTCCACCTGTTTGATTATATTCCTTTTATTTTCTTTTTGTACTTTATTGGTTTCTGAACTCTTCTGATTTGTTTAGTGTATATTTTGCTGGGGTTGATATTTTTGTATTTTGTTCCCTCCTTCATCTATTCTTCTCTGGACAAAATGACAAGATGGAAAATTTCACCCCAGAAAAAAGAACAAGAGGTAATACTAACTGCCAGAGACTTAATCAATATGGATATAAGTAAGATGTTGGAGCTATAATTCAGAATAATGATTATAAAGATACTAGCCAGGCTTGAAAAAAGCATAGAAGACACTAGAAAATCCTTTTCTGAAGAAATAAAAGAACTAAAATCTAATCAGGTCGAAATCAAAAAGGTATTACTGAGATGCACTAAGAAATGGAGGCTCTAACTGCTAGTGTAAATGAGGCAGAAGAGAGAATCAGTGATATAGAACTGAAAATGATGGAGAATAAAGAAACTGAGGAAAATAGAGATAAACAAATACTGGATCATGAGAGGCAGCATTGGGGAATCAGTGATACTATAAAGCAAAATAGTATTAGAATAATTGGGGTCCCAGAGGAAGAGGAAGGAGTGAGAGAGACAGAAGGTATGTTTGAGCAAGTCATAGCTGAGAACTTCTCTAATTTGGGGAAGGAAACAGGCATTCAAGTCCAGGAGGCACAGAGAACCCCCCCTCAAAATCAATACAAATAAGTCAACACCTCAATATATCATAGTGAAGATTGCATATTTCAGAGACAAAGAGAAAATCCTGAGCTATAATTCAGAATAATGATTCTGTAGGTCCTTAACCTACAGAGGTAGAGAGGCAGCAGACCTATCCACAGAGACTTGGCAGGCCAAACCTATCCACAGAGACCTGACAATCCGGAAAGGACTGGCATGATATATTCAGGTTGCTAAATGAGAAAAATATGCAGCCAAGAATACTTTATCCAGCAAGACTGACATTCAGAATAGAAGGAAAGATAAAGAGCTTCCAGAACAAATGTAAACTAAACTAAAAGAATTTGTGATCACTAAACCAGCCCTGCAAGAAAGATTAAAGGGGATCCTTTAAGCGAAGAGAGAGTCCAAAAGTAACAAAGACCAGAAAGGAATGGAGACCATATATAGAAACAGTGACTTTACAAGTAATACAACGGCACTAAATAAATATCTTTCAATAGTTACTCTGAATGTAAATGGGTTAAACACTATAATCAAATGACACAGCATATCAGATGGGATAAAAAAGCAAGACCCTATGATATGCTGTCATCAAGAGACAACTTTTAAACGCAAAGACACCTCCAGATTGAACGTGAGGAGGTGGTGAATTACTTATCATGCTAATGGCACTCAATAGAAAGCTGGGGTAGCAATCCTTATATCAGACTAATTAGATTTTAAACCAAAAAATATAGTGAGGGATGAAGAGGGACACTGTATCATACCTAAAGGGTATATCTAACAATTATAAATAATTAATGGTCTTTCATCCATTTTCAGTCTGTTTTTGTGTATGGTATAAGAAAATGGTCCAATTTCATTATTCTGCATATTGGTCTCCACTTTTCCCAACACCATCTGTTGAAGAGACTGTCTTTTTTCCACTGGATATTCTTTCCTGCTTTGTCGAAGATTAACTGATCATAGAGTTGAGGGTTCGTTTCTGGGTTCTATATTCCGTTCGTATTGATCTATTTATCTGTATTTGTGCCAGTGCCATATTGTCTTGATGATTACAGCTTTGTAATATAGCTTGAAGTATGGAATTGTGATGTGACCAGCTTTGGTTTTCTTTTTCAACATTCCTCTGGGTATATGAGGTCTTTTCTGGTTTCAAAAAATTTTAGGATTATTGTTCCAGCTCTGTGGAAAAAGTTGGTGGCATTTTGATAGGTATTGCATTGAATCTGTAGATTGCTCTAGGTAGCATAGACATTTTAACAATATTTCTTCTTCCAATCCATGAGCATGGAATGTTTTTCCATTTTTTTATGTCTTCCTCAATTTCTTTCATAAGTGTTCTATGGTTTTCAGAGTACAGATCCTTTACCTCTTTGGTTATGTTTATTCCCAGGTATCTGATGGATTTTGGTGCAATTATAAATGGGATCAATTCCTTAATTTCTGTTTCTTCAGTCACATTGTTTGTGTATAGAAATGCAACTGATTTCTGTGCATTGATTTTGTATCCTGCCAAGTTGCTGAATTCCTGTATGAGTTCTAGCAATTTTGGGGTGGAGTCCTTTGGGTTTTCCACATAGAATATCATGTCATTTGTAAAGAGTGAGAGTTTGATTCTTCTTTGCTGATTTGGATGCCTTTTATTTCTTACATTGTTTGACTGCCGAGGATAGGACTTCTAATAGTATGTTGAACAAACTGGCAAAAGTGGACATCCCTGCTGTGTTACTAACCTTACGGTAGAAGCTCTCAGTTTTTCCCTTTTGAGAATGATATTCGCTGTGGACTTTTCATATATGGTTTTAATGATATTGAGGTATGTTCCCTCTATCCCTACACTGTGAAGAGTTTTAGTCAAGAAAGGATGCTGTACTTTGTCACATGCTTTTTCTGCATCTATTGAGAGGATCATATGGTTCTTGTCCTTTCTTTATTAATGTAGTATATCACATTGATTGATTTATGGATGTTGAACCACCCTTGCAGCCCAGGAATAAATCCCACGTGGTCCTTGTGAATAATGCTTTCAAAGTACTGTTGGATCCTATTGGCTAGTATCTTGGTGAAAATTATGGCATCCATGTTCATCAGGAAAATTGGTCTGTAATATCCTTTCTGGTGGTTCATTGTCTGGTTTTGAGATCAAGGTAACTGTGGCCTCATAGAAAAAGTTTGGAAATTTTCCTTCCATTTCTACCTTTTGAAACAGCTTCAGAAGAATAGGTATTAGTTCTTCTTTAAATGTTTGGTAGAATATCCTGGGAAGCCATCTGGCCCTGGACTCTTGTTTGTTTGAAGGTTTTTGATTATTGCTTCAATTTGCTTGCTGGTTATGGGTCTGTTCAGGTTTTCTATTTCTTCCTGTTTCAGTTTTGGTAGTTTATATGTTTCTAGGAATGCTCAATTTCTTCTAGATTGCCTAATTGGTTGGCATATAGTTGCTCAAAGTATGTTCTCAAAATCATTTGTATTTCCTTCATGTTGGTGGTGATCTCTCCTCTTTCATTCATGATTTTATTAATTTGAGTCCTTTCTCTTTTTGTTAAGTCTGGCTAGGGGCTTATTGATTTTATTAATTCTTTAAAGAACCAGCTCCTAATTTGGTTGATCTTTTCTACTGTTATTTCATTTTCTATTTTATTGATTTCTGCTCTGATGTTTATTATTTCTCATCTCCTGCTTGGTTTAGGCTTTATTTGCTGTTTTCTCTCCATCTTCTTTATGTGTATGGTTAGTTTATGTATTTGAGAACTTTCTTGTTTTTTGAGAAAGCCTTGTATTGCTATGTACTTCCCTCTTAGGACTGCCTTTGCTGCAACCCAAAGGTTTTGAACAGTTGTGTTTTCATTTTCATTTGTTTCCATGAATTTTTTGAATTCTTTAATTTACTGGTTGACCCATTCATTCTTTAGTAGGATGATCTTTAAACTCCATGTATTTGAGTTCTTTCCAAATTTTCTCTTGTGATTGAGTTCAAGTTTTAAAGCATTGTGGCCTGAAAATATGCAGGGAATAATTTCGATCTTTTGGTACCAGTTGAGACCGGATTTGTGACCCAGAATGTGATTGATTCTGGAGAATGTTCCATGTGCATTCGAAAAGAATATGTATTCTGCTGCTTTAGGATGGAATGTTCTGAATATATCTGTGAAGTCCATCTGGTCCAGTGTGTCATTCAAAGCCCTTGTTTCCTTGTTGGTCTTCTCCTTACATGATCTGTCCATTGCAGTGAGGGGGGGTGTTAAAGTCCCCTACTATTATTGTTTTATTATCAATGTGTTTCTTTAATTTTGTTATTAATTGATTTATATAATTGGCTGCTCCCAAGTTAGAGGCATAAATATTTATAATTGCCTGATCTTCTTGTTGGATATTCCCTTTAATTATGATATAGTGACATTCTCCATCTCTTATTACAGTCTAATTTGTCTGATATATGGATTTTTACCCCAGCTTTCTTTTGATGTTCATTAGCGTGATAAATGGTTCTCCACCCCTCACTTTCAATATGGAGGTGTGTTTGCGTCTAAAATGAGTTTCTTGCAGATGGCATATCATTGGGTCTTGCTTTTTTATCCAATCTGATTCCCTGTGTCTTTTGATTGGGGCAATTAGCCCTTTTACATTCAGAGTAACTTTTGAAAGATATTTATTTAGTGCCATGGTATTACCTCTAAAGTCACTGTTTCTATAGATTGTCTCTGTCCCTTTCTGGTCTATGTTACTTTTGGGCTCTCTCTTTGCTTAAAGAATCCCCTTTAATCTTTCTTGCAGGGCTGGTTTAGTGATCATAAATTCTTTTAGTTTATGTTTATCCTTGAGGCTCTTTATCTCTCCTATTCTGAATGTCAGCCTTGCAGGATAAAGTATTCTTGGCTGCATTTTTCTCAATTAGCACCCTGAATATATCATGCAAGTCCTTTCTGACCTGCCATGTCTCTGTGGATAGGTCTGATGCCAATCTAATATTTCTACCCTTGTAGTTATGGACCTCTTCTTTCAGAATTTTCTCTTTGTCTCTGAAATTTGCAAGCTTCACTATTTTATGTTGAGGTGTTGACCTATTTTTATTGATTATGAGGGGGGTTCTCAGTGCCTTCTGGACTTGAGTGTCTCTTTCCTTCCCCAGGTTAGGGAAATTTTCAGCTATAATTTACTCAAATATGCCTTCTGTCCCTCTCTCTCTCCTCTTCCTCTGCGTCTCCAATATTATTCTAATATTGTTTTGCTTTGTGGTATCATTGATTTCCCAATGTGTCCTCTCGTGGTCCAGTAATTGTTTATCTCTCTTTTCCTCAGTTTCTTTATTCTCCATCATTTTAATTTCTATATCACCAATTCTCTCTTTTGCCTCATTTATCCTAGCAGATAAAATCTCCATTTTTAAAATATTTATTTATTTATTATTTATTTGTCAGAGTGAGAGAGAGGGAGCGAGAGCATGAACTGGGGGGGAGCAGCAGGCAGAGGGAGAAGCAGGATCCCTGCTGAGCAAGGAGCCTGTTGTAGGACTTGATCCCAGGACCCTGGGATCATGACCTGACCTGAAGGCAGATGCTTAACTGACTGAGCCACCCAGGCATCCCAAAACCTCCATTTTTTATTGCATCTCAGTAATACCCTTTTTTATTTTGTCCTGATTAGATTTTAGTTCTTTTATTTCTTCCGAAGGGGACTCTCTAGTGTCTTCTATGCTTTTTTCAAGTCCAGCTAGTGTCCTTAAAATCATTATTCTGAATTATAGCTCTGACATCTTACTTAGATCCATATTAATTAAGTTTCTGGCAGTTAGTACTGTCTCTTGTTCTTTTTTCTGGGTTGAGTTTTTCAATCTTCATTTTGTTCAGAGAAGAATAGATGAAGGAGCAAAAACATACAAAAATATCAACCCCAACCCCAGCAAAATCTACACTAAACAAATCAGAAGAGTTCAGAAACCAAAAAACAAAAAAAGGAAAAAAAGAGAGATTATAATCAAACAGGTGGGCAGAACAGAATAATACACTAGGTCTTGGTGTATTTTGGCTTCTTTGTTAGGAGAAACTAGATCCCAAAATTGTGTAGAAAGGAAAACATATTATATACAAAAATAAAATTGAATACAATTAAAGGAAGCCAAAAATGAAGAATGTATATAAAATGTAAATGTAAAAATGAAAAATAAAAAATTCTTACAAAAAGTTTATAAAATAAGAAACTAGTTGAAAGAGAAAAACAGAAAAAAAAATTAAACTGAAAGACTAAAGAATCATAAGAAAAAAACCTCGAATTCAAATAGAATTTCCCCCCAGCTCTGGAGTTTTTCAGTTGTGTGTTAATTGGTGAACTTGGAACTGGATGTTCCTGCTGGTCTTCTGAAGGAGGGGCTTGTTGTACTGATTCTCAGTTGTCTTTGCCCAGGTTGAGTTTCACTGCCCTTGCCAAGGGGCTGGGCTCAGTGTAAGGGGCTCCTGATTGCTCTTTGTGGCCTTTGTTCCCTGAAGGCTTTCCATGCCTATTTAGAGGATGAAAAGAAAAATGGCAGTGCCTTGATCTTCAGTCCTAGAGCTGATTCATATTCCCCACTCTTTAGTGAGCCCTCACAGAAAAGCAGTCAATCACTCTTGTCTCCCTGGTTTCTGTCTGCACTCTATGTTCACCTAGTCTCTGAATGAGCATTTTTTATCTCAGACAGGCAACCCTATTCCGAGTCTCCAACTTTATAGAGTCCTGCATTGGACATCCATGCCTCTTCTCCCAAGACAGGGACTGGGTTCTCATCACTGTTTTGCATCTTGCTGGGCCCCTGCTCAAAGAGCAGTCACCTGATTGTACCTCCGTTCATGGTTAATGGCAACACCATGCTGAAAGCCCACTTCTGGGCTCACTGTTTGCAGCCGGCTTCCCTGCCTCAGTGCTTGGGAACTCTGCCACATTCAGCCTCTGCCATTCTTTCTGTGACCCCAGGGATCCTAAGACCTCACTGTTCCAATTAGGATTCTGCCCTGCTTTACCACCTGAGCACCTTTCAGGCAAGATGTCCCCCACCAGAGCAGATTTCTAAAATTTCCGAATTTATGCTCTGCTGCTATATCACTTTCCAGTACCTGGCTTATGGAGGTCCCTCTCCCTGGTTTTATCTGCAGATATGTCACCTCAGATTCACTTTTCTACACCTCCTACCTTGTAAAAAGTGGTCAATTTTCTATTTGTAGAATTGCATCAATTCTTTTCTTAGATTTCTGTTTGAGTTCACAGGTGTTCAGAATGATTTGATAGCTATCTAAATGACTTCCAGGGACCAGATGAAACTAGGGTCCACTATTCTTCCACCATCTTCCTCCTGTCTTATTATTCCCATTTTAAAATGAGATAGTTGAGGCTCTGAGAGGGTAAATAATGTAGAGCTGGTATTCAAACATCGGGAGTAGATATGATCACCCAAAGAAAGCACATGGATAAAAAAGGTGTAATAATAGAACTTTGTCCTTAATCCTCAGGCAATTTTGGTGGGAATATAAATTGACACAATTGGGGAAAATAGCATGGAAGTTCCTCAAATTTAAAAATAGAAACACCATATGATCCAGTAATTCTACCACTGGGTATTTACCCCAATAAAATGAAAGCATTATTTCAAAACGATATATGCACCTTATGTTTATTTCAGCATTATTTACGATTATTATTTAAGGAAGCAAACTGTGTCCATTGATAGATAAATGGATAAAGATGTTACACCACACACACACACACACACACACACACACTGGAATATTACTCAGCCATAAAAGATAATGCAATCTCACTATTTGCAACAACATGGATGGACCTAGAGGGCATTATGCCACGTGAAATAAGTCAGACAGAGAAAGACAAATGCCATATGATTTCACTTATATGTAGTATCTTAAAAATGAGACAAATGAAGAAACACACAGAAACAGAGATGGAATCATAAATACAGAGAACAAACTTGCCAGAGGACAAAGAGTGAGAGGGGTGGTTAAAATAAATGAATGGGATTAAGAAGTACAAACTTCCAGTTATAAAATAAATGTCATGATGATGAAAAGTACAACATAGGGAATATAGTCAATAGTATTGGAATAATGTATGGTGACATGGTAACTACACTTATCATGGCAGAGCATAATGTATAGAATTGTTGAATCACTATGTTGTACACCTGAAACTAATATAACATTTTATGTCAACTATGCTTCAATTTAAAAAAAGAAGTAATGATAAAACATTTCCCTTGATAATCAGGTTCATCTTACTAAATTTTGTGTTCTCTTATTCATCGCTGACTTATGGAGGGATTTCCTTAACATAAGATGTGATACATGAATAATAATTATATTTGCTGATCTGAAAATGAGGACATATGGTCTGAAAATGCTTTTTAAAAAAAATCTGTGTGTTTATTTTGTGTATTTTTTGCACAGATATGGCATCTTATTTGGGTAATACATATGGCAGATTTCCATTATTAAAAAAAGTTACATGAAGTCAGTGTTGTCCATATAAAAAGTGCAGATATATGGTGTTTTTATTTAGGTGTAGTGTCAATGGAAGAAACTGTGAGTAACCTGAGTCAGATTCCCTCAGGATTTAAATTACTCAACAGTTGTAAAATGTGTACCTTTTGCAAATTCATTCACTCTTTCTGGTCTACAATATCTCAGGGCACTGTTTTGTGGTACTAAATAGAACCCAAGGGAGGTGGCTTCATTTTTAATGAGGCTTCCAACACACTCACCTAAATGTGTATGTGTGTTTCTGCAAATTTGCATATGCATATGTATGACTTCCCTCAAAAGTAAGAACAAGATTTACTACTAACTTTTACATACTTAATTTTTTAGAAGGGAGAGAAGATGGTGGAGAAGCAGGAGGACCCTAAGCTCATCTTGTTCCATGAACACAACTAGATAACTATCAAATCACTCTAAATACCACAGAAATCAACCTGAAGACTGAAAGAAGAAACTCCACAACTAAAGGAAGAGAAGAAGCCACATCAAAGAAGGTAGGAATTGCAGAGACATGGTTTGGAGGATAAATGGATCATGGGTACTGCAGAGTGGAGGGAACCATGGTTGGAGAAAGGTGAGAGAGAGAGGAGCACACAGGGGAACACACAACGAGAACATCTCCCCAAAAACACTGGCTGGGAAAACCAGAGGGCCTGATTTTCATGAGTTCTTGCAACAGACAGGGCTTAAAGACTGGAGTTTTAAAGATCTTTGGACTTGGCTGGGATAGAACACTGAGGGCACTGCCCTACTCCTGGATAGAAGGCAGGCAACCTGGGGACAGGTGGCATGGAAATAGCAATATGAAGAACACCTGAGGCATACAGAGGGGAGATTATTCACTCTTCATGGAGCTTGTCCCTGAGAGGCAGCGTTCATGGAGAGGCCTCTCCCAGGGCAAAGGAGCCATCCAGCACCGTTTCCCTTCCCTGACCCTCAGCATAAACACAGAGCCATCTGAAGAAAGCAGCTCAGCCCTGACACTGGCTGCCTAACTTGCTTACATCAAGTCCCATACCCCTGTGCTCTGGCGTGACTGCCCGTCTTGGTCAAGCTTGCCTAAGTCCCAGCATGGCAGAACCCTCTCTCAGATCAGTACAGGCCCTTGCCAACACTATGTCCATAAAGCCTGGAGTTTTAAAGTCAGCAGACTTGGGTTGGATAGAGATTGGAGGGCACCTCGCTGCTCTTGGAAAGAAGGCAAACAAATAACCCAGAGGCAGTGTGGAAACAGCAATCTGAAAAATGCCTAGGATACACAGTGGGGGAAATTGTGTTCTTTTCTCCCAGTGCTTCTCGGAGAGGCAGCATGTAGCATGCATGTAGATGCCTCTCCAGGAAAAAGGGAACTGGCTGATGTCATTTCCCTCCCCCCAGCCCTCAGCATAAACACAGAGTCACCTACGGTAAGCAACACAGTGCTGACACTGGCTGCTAACACCAAGTCCAACACCACTGCATTTTGGCTGTACTGCCATTCTCAGTCAAGTTTGCCTCAATCCCAGTGTGGAGGACCCCTTCCCCAGAAGACCAGCAGAAACACCTGCCCACACCACCTCCCCCAACCAGAGAGTTCTGTAGGGCTTCTGTTCTAGTGGAAGTAGTATCAGGTCTCATTTAAAGAACAGATTGGAGTACACCTAGTTAAACTTGCCACATTCTGGGCAAGGACCAAACACTGCACACTGCAGACAAAGAGAGCCTCTGAAGATGACTGAAGGATAGAGTGACCAAAACACAATAGTACAGCACACACAGCACACACAAGAGACACACCCTGAAGTGGGAGGCCCAGGACACTATATAATATCTTCCTCATAAAGCCATTACTCTCAAGAGAAGCAACATAATAGGCTTTTTAAAACATAGAAGCAGAGACTCAGACAAAATGCTAAGACAGAGGAATTTGTCCCAAATGAAACAACAAGATAAGGCCATGGCCAGAGATCTAAGTAAACCAATATAAGTAACATTCTTGATGGTGAATTTAAAACAACAATCATAATGATACTAGCTGGGGTTGAGAAAAGAATGGAAGACTTCAAGGAGGCCTTTACTACAGAGATAAAAGAGTTAAAAACATTCAGCCAGAAATGAAAATTCAATAACTGAGATTGAATACAGGCTTGATGTGATGAACACAAGGCTGGAAAAAGCAGAGGAATGAATAAGTGATGTAGAAAAAAATAATGGAAAATAATGAAGCTGAACAAAAGAGAGAAAGAAAAATTATAGAACAGGAGAATAGACTTAGGGAACTCAGTGACTCCATCAAATGTAATAACATTTGTGTAATAGGAGTCCCAGAAGAAGAGAGAGACAAAAGGGGGCAGAAAAAAAATTTTTTTGAGAGATAATACCTGAAAACATTCCTACTCTGGGAAAGGAAAAAGACATCCAGATCCAGGAGGCACAGAGAACTCCCATCAAAATCAACAAAACCAGGCCCACACCAAGACCTATTTAATTAAATTTGCAAAATATAGTGATAAAGAAAAAAATCATAAAAGCAGCAAGACAAAACAAGTCCCTAACTTACAAAGGAGGACCCATGAGGCTAGCTGCAGATCTCTCTACAGACACGTGGCAAGCCAGATGAAGGTGGCGTGATATATTCAATGTCCTGAATGGGAAAAATCTGCAGCCAAGAATACTCTATACAGCAAGACCATTATTCAGAATAGAAGGAAAGATGAAGAGTTTCCCAGGCAAACAAAAACTAAAGGAGTTCATGACCACTAAACCAACCCTGCTACAAATATTAAATGGTAATCTGAGTGGAAAAATCTCCGGAAACAATGATAAACCAAGTAATAAGATGGCACTAAATACACATCTCCCATAATTACTCTGAATGTAAATTGGCTAAACACTCCAATCAAAACACATAGACAACTAATGAATCATTGAAGACTACATCAAAACCTAATGATGTATTATATGTTGGCTAACTGAATTTAAATAAATTTTAAAAAAACACATAGGGTTTCAGAATGGATTAAAAAAAAAAAAAAAAGAACCAAGTATATTCTGCCTACAAGAGATTTATTTTAGACCTAAAGACACCTGCAAATTGAAAGTGAGGGGATGGAGAAACATTTATCATGCAAATGGATGTGAAAAGAAAACCTGAGTAGCAGTACTTATATCAGACAAAATAGATTTTAGACCAAAGATTTTAACAAGGGATGAATAAGAGCACTATATCATAAAGGGGTCTATACAAGATCTAACAAGATCAAGAAGATCTAATAACTGTAAATATATATGCCCCCAACTTGGGAGCACCAACACATGTAAACAATGACAAAAATAAAGGAATTCATTGATAATACTACAGTAATAGTAGGGGACTTCAACACCCCAATTACATCAATGGACAGATCATCTAGGCAGAAAGTCAAAAAGGAAACCATGGCTTTGAATGACACACTGGACCAGATGGACTTAACAGATATATCCAGAATATTTCACTCTAAAGCTGCAGAATACACTGTCTTTTCAAGTGCAGATGGGACATTCTCCAGATTAGGTCACATAGTAGGTCACATATTAGGCCTCATTGAGTACAAAATGACTGAGATCATACCATGCATATATTCTAAACACAGTGCTATGAAACTTGAAGTCAACCACAAGAAAAAATTTAGTAAGACCACAAATATATGGAGGTTAAAGAACATGCTACTAAAGAATGACTGGGTCAACCAGGAAATAAAAGAAGAAATAAAAAATTACATGGAAACAAATGAAAAAGAAAACATGATGGTCCAACGTCTCTTGGATGCAGCAAAGCAGTCCTAGGAAGGAAGTATATACTAATACAGGCTTACCTCAAGAAGCAAGAAAAATCTCAAATAAACAAACCAAACCTTACACAAGGAAGGAGCTAGAAAAAGAACTGCCAATAAAGCCTAAAGTCAGCAGAAGAAGGGAAATAATAAAGTTTAGAGCAGAAATAAATGATATAGAAGCTAAAAAAAATCAAACAGAAAAACAAAACAAAACAAAACAAAACCAGAACAGAGCAATGAAACCAGGAGCTGGTTCTTTGAAAATATTAATAAAATTGATAAAACCCCAGCCAGATTTATCAAAGAAAATAGAAAGGAACCAAGTTAATAAAATCAAAAGAGAGAGAGGAGAAATAAAAACAAACCTCACAGAAATACAAACAATTGTAAGAGAATATTATGAAAAATTATATGCCAACAAATTGGACAACCTGGAAGGGATAAATTCCTAGAAAGATATAAATTACCAAAACGGAAACAGGAAGAAATAGAAAACTTGAACAGACCAATAACCAGCAAAGAAACTGAACTAGTAATCAAAAAATTCCCAACAAATAAGTCCAGGTCTGGATGGCTTCACAGGTGAATTCTACCAAACATTTAAACAGGTGTTAACACCTATTCTCAAACTATTCCAAAAAATAGAAAAAGAAGGAAAACTTCCAAATTCATTCTATGAGACCAGCATTACCCTGATACCAAATGCAGATAAAGATGCCACACACAAAAAAGGGAACTATAGGCCAATATCCCTGATAAACATGGATGCAAAAATTCTCAATAAAATACTAGCAAAATGAATCCAACAGTACATTAAAAGAATCAGTCACCACATTCAAGTGGGAATTATTCCTGGGCTGCAAGTGTGATTCAGTATTCATAAATCAATCAATGTGACACACCACATTAATAAAAGAAAGGATAAGAGCCATATGATCTTTTCAATAGATGTAGAGAAAACACACGACAAAGTACACTATCCATTCATGATTAAAAACCCTCAACAATGTCAGGTTAGAGCAAACATACCTCAACATTATAAAGGTGATATGTGAAAAACCCACAGCTAATATCATCCTCAGTGAGGAAAAAAATGAGAACTTTTCCTCCTTGGAAAGGAACAAGACAAAGATATTGACTCTCACCACAGTTATTTAACATATTACTGGAAGTCCTAGCCACAGCAATTAGAGAACACAAAGAAATAAAAGTTATCCAAATTGGCAAAGACAACATGGAACTTTCACTATTTGCAGATGACATGATACTCTATATAGAAAACCCAAAGACTCCAACACAAAAATTAATAGAACTGATACAGTCAGAGAAAGACAAATACCATAATATTCCACTTATATGTGAAATTTAAGAAACAAAACAAATGAGCATATAGAACAAAAGTTAGAGAGATGCAATCCAAGAAACAGACTCCTAACTATAAAGAAAAAAGTGATGGTTACCAGGGAGGAGGTGGGTGGGGGTACTCGTTAAATAGCTGATGGGGATTAAGGAGTGTACTTGTGACAAGTATGGAAGTGTTGAATAACTACATTGTGTACGTGAAACTAATAAAACACTGTATGTCAAATAACTAGAATTTAAATAAAAATTTAAAGAACATATGTGTTTCTGAATATAAAAAATTATTTAAAATACTTAATTTCATTAGATGCTATGATTCTGGCTAGGGATAACTTAAACAGAACAGCAATTTGATTTTGAATGTTTAACATGAATTTTTAAAGGCAATTAAGGCTCTATTATGCTAGTTTTAATGGATCTTTTCATTTTATTTATATGTGTATTAGGTTTTTAAACTTATAATTCCATTATTGTTAATAAACAGTGTTATATTAGTTTCAGGTGTACAATTTAGTGATTCAAAAATTCTACATTACTCACTTCTCATCATGATAATTGATAATCGGACTCTCTCTATATATATATACATAACATTTTCTTTATCCATTAATCTATTGCTGGAGACTCAGGCAGTTTCCATAATTTGGTTATTGCAAATAATGCTGCAGTATTCAAGTCCAGGAGGCACAGAGAACCCTCATCAAAATCAATAAAAACGGGTGAAGTTTGCAAATCTCAGAGACAAATAGAAAATCCTGAAAGCAGCTCAAGACAAGAGGTCGGTAAATTACAAAGGAAGAAACATTAGACTGGCATCAGACCTATCCGCAGAGACCTGGCAGGCCAGAAAGGACTAGCAATCATACAAAAGAAAAGAAATAAAAGGCATCTGAATCGGCTATAGAGAGAACCCAGAAATGGACCCTCAAGTCTATGGTCTATTAATCTTTGACATAGCAGGAAAGAATATCCAATGGAAAAGACAGTCTCTTCAACAAATGGTGTTGGAAAATTGGACAGCCACATGCAGAAGAATGAATCTGGACCATTTTCTTACACCATACACAATAATAGACTCAAAATGGATGAACGATCTAATGTGAGACAGGAATCCATCAAATTCCTGGAGTAGAACAGAGGCAGCAACCTCTGTGCCCTCAGTCCCAGCAACTTCTGGCTAAACATGTCTCCAAAGGAAAGGGAAACAAAGGCAAAAATGAGCTATTGGGACTTCATCAAGATAAAAAGCTTTTGCACAGCAAAGTTAACAGTTGACAAAACCAAAAGACAACCAACAGAATGGGAGAAGATATTTGCAAATGACTTATTAGACAAAGGGCTAGTATCCAAAATGTATAAAGAACTTATCAAACTCAACACCCAAAGAACAAATAATCCAGCCAAGAAATGGGCAGAAGACATGAACAGATATTTCTCTAAAGAAGACATACAAATGGCCAACTGAAACAAGAAAAAATGCTCCACATCTCTTGGCATCAGGGAAATACAAATCAAAACCACAATGAGATACCACCTCACACTGGTCAGAATGGCTAAAATTAACAAGTCAGGAAATGACATATGTTGGCAGGGATGCAGCTATCTGTCACCATACAATGCTATTACAATACCATTGACTATTTTCCCTATGCTGTCCCTTTCATCCCCATGACTTGTTCATTCCAAAACTAGGAGACTGTACTTCCCACTTTCCTTCACCCATTTTGTCTATCCCCTTACCTCCTCCCTTCTGGCAACCACCAGTTTGTTCTCTGTATTTATGGGTCTGTTTCTGCTTTATTGTTTGTTCATTTGTATTTTTTTTTAGATTCCTTTTTTGGTAAACTTTATTTTATTATGTTATGTTAGTCACCATATAGTACATCATTAGTTTTTGATGTAGTGTTCCACAATTCATTGTTTTTGTATAACACCCAGTACACCATACAATACGTGCCCACCTTAATACCCATCACCGGGCTCACCCATCCCCCTACCACCCTCCCCTCTAAAACCCTCAGTTTGTTTCTTGGAGTCCATAGTCTCTCATGGTTTGTCTCCCTCTCCGATTTCCCCCCTTTCATTTTCCCTTCCTTCTCCTAATGTCTTCCATGCTATTCCTTATGTTCCACAAATAAGTGAAACCATATGATAATTGACTTTCTCTGCTTGACTTATTTCACTTAGCATAATCTCTTCCAGTCCCATCCATGTTGATGTAAAAGTTGGGTATTCATCCTTTCTGATGGCTGAGTAATATACCATTGTATATATGGACCACATCTTCTTTATCCATTTGTCCGTTGAAGGGCATCTTGGCCCTGTCCACAGTTTGGTTATTGCAGACATTGCTGCTATGAACATTGGGGTGCATATGGCCCTTCTTTGCACTACATCTGTGTCTTTGGGGTAAATTACCAGGAGTGCAATTGCTGGGTCATAGGGTAGCTTTATTTTGAACTTTTTGAGGCACCTCCACACTGTTTTCCAAAGTGGCTGTACCAACTTGCATTCCCACCGACAGTGTAAGAGGGTTCTCCTTTCTCCACAACCTCTCCAACATTTTTTGTTTCTTGCCTTGTCAATTTTTGCCATTCTAACTGGTGTAAGATGGTATGTCAATGTGGTTTTGATTTGAATTTCCCTGATGGCTAATGATGATGAACATTTTTTCATGTGTCTGTTAGCCATTTGTATGTCTTCTTTGGAGAAGTATCTATCATGTCTTCTGCCCATTTTTTGACTTGATTATTTGCTTTTTGGGTGTTGAGTTTGAGAAATTCTTTATAGATCTTGGATACCAACCCTTTATCTGTAGTGTCATTTGCAAATATCTTCTCCCATTCTGTGGGTTGCCTCTTTGTTTTGTTGATTGTTTTCTTTGCTGTGCAGAAGGTTTTCATCTTGATGAAGTCCCAAAAGTTCATTTTTGCTTTATTTCCCTTGCCTTTGGAGATGTATCTTGAAAGAAGTTGCTGTGGCCGATGTCAAAGAGGTTGCCGCCTATGTTCTCCTCTAGGATTTTCATGGATTCCTGTCTCACATTGAGGTCTTTCATCCATTTTGAGTTTATCTTTGTGTATGGTGTTAGAGAATGGTCGAGTTTCATTCTTCTGCATGTGGCTGTCCAATTTTCCCAGCACCATTTATTGAAGAGACTGTCTTTTCTCCATTGCATATTTTTTCCTGCTTTGTTGAAGATTATTTGACCATAGAGTTGAGGGTCCATATCTGGGTTCTCTATTCTGTTCCATTGGTCTATATGTCTGTTTTTGTGCCAGGACCATTCTGTCTTCGTGATCCCTGCTTTGTAATACAGCTTGAAATCGGGCAACGTGATGCCCCAGCTTTGTTTTTGTTTTTCAACATTTCCTTGGTGATTCAGGTTCTTGTCTGATTCCACACAAATTTTAGGATTGTTTGGTCCAGCACTTTGAAAAGTGTCATTGGAATTTTGATAGGGATGGCATTGAAGGTATAGATTTCTTTGGGTCGCATAGACATTTTAACAATGTTTATTCTTCCAATCCATCAGCATGGAATGTTTTTCCATCTTTTTGTGTCTTCTTCAATTTCTTTCATGAGTGTTCTGTAGTTCCTAGAGTATAGATCCTTTACCTCTTTGGTTAGGTTTATTCCAAGGTATCTTACGGTTTTTGGTGCTATTGTGAATGGAATCATTTCTCTACTTTCTCTTTCTACAGTTACATTGTTAGTGTATAAGAAAGCAACTGATTTCTGTGCATTGATTTTGTATCCTGCCACGTTCCTGAATTGCTATATGAGTTCTAGTAATTTGGGGGTGGAGTCTTTTCTATTTTCCACATAAAGTATCATGTCATCTGTGAAGATAGAGAGTTTGACTTCTTCTTTGCCAATTTGAATACCTTTTATTTCTTTTTGTTGTCTGATTGCTGTTGCGAGGACTTCTAGTACTATGTTGAACAATAGTGGTGAGAGTGGGCATCCTTGACGTGTTCCTGATCTTAAGGGAAAGGCTCTCCGCTTTTCCCTATTGAGGATGATATTCACTGTGGATTTTTCATAGATGGATTTTATGAGCTTGAGGAATGTTCCCTCTATCCCTATACTCTGAAGAGTTTTAATCAGGAAAAGATGTTGTGTTTTGTCAAATGCTTTTAATGCATCAATTGAGACGACCATATGGTTCTTCTCCCTCCTCTTATTAATTTGTTCTATCACATTGATTGATTTGTGAATGTTGAACCACTCTTGCATCCCAGGGATAAATCCCACTTGGTCGTGGTGGATGACCCTTTTAATGTGTTGTTGGATCCTATTAGCTAGGATTTTGTTGAGAATTTTGGAATCCATATTCATCAGGGTTATCAGTCTGAAATTCTCCTTTTTGATGGGGTTTTGCCTGGTTTGGGGAATAAGATAATGCTGGCGTCATAGAATGAGTTTGGAAGCTTTCCTTCTGTTTCTATTTTTTGAAACAGCTTCAGGAGAATAGGTATTATTTCTCCTTTGAATGTTTGGTAGAATTCCCCAGGGAATCCATCAGGCCCTGGATTCTTGTTTCTTGGGAGGTTTCTGATCACTGCTTCAATCTTGTTACTGGTTATTGGCCTATTCAGGTCGTCAATTTCTTCCTGTTTCAGTCTTGTGAGTTTATAAGTTTCCAGGAAGGCATCCATTTCGTCCATGTTGCTCAGCTTATTGGCATATAGTTGTTGATAATAATTTCTAATAATTGTTTGTATTTCCTTGGTGTTAGTTGTGATCTCTCCTCTTTCATTTATAATTTTATTAATTTGAGTCCTTTGTCTTTTCTTTTGGATAAGTCTGGCCAGTGTTTTATCTATCTTATTAAGTCTTTCAAAGAACCAGATTCCTAATATAAGTGAAATCATATCATATTTGTCTTTCTCTGAATTATTTCATTAGAATAATACCTTCTAGGTGCATCCATGTTGTCACAAATGGCAAGAGCTCATTCTTTTTTGGCCATGTAATATTCCATTATGTATATTATATATATATATATATATAATTGTATATAATGTATATGTAATTTATATATATATATATAATATGCATATATATAATTTCTTTATCCATTCATCTATCAGTGGACACTTAGTTTGTTTCTATGCCTTGTCTATTGTAAATAAAACTGGATAGACTCAATAGCAAAATACAGATGGCAAAAGAAAGTGTCAGTGAACCTGATGATGGGTCGATAGAAATTGCCTCATCTAAAGACAGAGAAATAAAAAGTACTACAAGGAAGCATTCTAGCTTACAAATACTTGGAATAGCAGAGAGATGGAGACAGAAAAAAATATTTGGAGAAATAACAGATGAGAATTTCACTAACTTGTTGTGAGCATACACTTACAGTTACCAGTAGCTTGGCAAAGTTGAAGCAATATAAACACGAAGCAAACTAGACCTAAGCACATCACAGTTAAACTGCTGAAAACCAAAAATTAAAGGAAAAACTTGACAGTAGCCAGAGGAAAAAAAAAAGTTACATCAAAATCAATAGAAGTCCAAAGACAACCAAACAATATCTTTAAAGTGTTAAGTTCTCTCCTGCCTTCTTCCTTGTTGGAAATTCTATTTATTATATTTTGTTCTATTTTGCATATAATTTTCTCCTTTTTAGTCCATGTGAACTCATTCTTCATACCTTGGCTTAAGCATTTCTTTTCATAAATCCTTCCTGACTTTATAGTTTTTAAAATTACCTTATTCTCTGCTAATTTAACATATATTCAAGTCTCAATTATAACCCTAAACTCAATCTAGTGTTGTTGGGTTTTTAAAATACTTTTCTTGGGCGCCTGGGTGGCTCAGTCGTTAAGCGTCTGCCTCCAGCTCAGGTCATGATCCCAGGGTCCTGGGATTGAGCCCCACATCAGGCTCCCTGCTCAGTGAGGAGTCTGCTTCTCCCTCTCCCACTCCCCCTGCTTGTGTTCCCTCTCTCACTGTGTCTCTCTCTGTCAAATAAATAAATAAATCTTTAAAAAATAAAATAAAATAAAACACTTTTCTTCCCACTAATTTGTGAGTTCCTTGATGACAGGTATTACCACATTTATTTTTTATGCTCTCCTAGTACCTTACCTGCCAGTACTATCTGGTTAACAAACTGATTCAGACTTTCAACTTTAGTGCAAGATGCTACAAATTAATAGATGACCAAAATCTGTGCCCACTCTATCCACTTAGAATCTACTGGGGAAAAATATTAAAGAAGTTAAACAAAATTAAGGAAGATACCACAATTGTGACAAGTGATAAAAATAAACTGTGACAAAAAGAAAAGAACAAGGAAAGGAAGAAAAGAAAATAACTTAGTAAACCAATTTAGAGTTGGAGTCAAGGAGAATTTCACAGAGACATACCTGATCTGTTTTAAGTTTTGCTTTCAATGAGTTCTTTTTGCTCCATTTGTATGTACTTTCTATATTTTTATGGATTTTTTTCAGTCATGGATGTGAAACTTTTCTGAGTTCCCAGGCCAGTCTAACATGAATTAAAGAACATTAAGAAAGTAAATATTCACCTCACAGATGACCCATAAAAGCTCAAAGAGAGCCTAGGGTCACTACTTTGGGTAAACAAAACTATTATTTGGGGGCAGAAACAGGAAAAGAAACAGCTCCTTTTTGAATACTGTAGTAATCATACAGTAAGGGACTGAAAACTACCTGCTTCTTCCCCTTTCTTCTTCTTTGACTCATTTATTCCCTGGATAGGTAACCACTATTCACTAGATCTTAAAGACCCAATGCTTAATTATCTTTAGTCTTGATCATGAAGTGAGGCAAGAGGAAATACAGATATATTTAATCCCTAGACAAAAAATTAATCAAATTACCCTTCACAATATTTTCCTTCTACCAGCTTTTGATTAAAGCTGCTAATGGAAGCCAAATTGATGTTTGAGTATCAAATTTTATTTCTCATTCTTATTCTCCTTATGAGGATACAAAGGTACCAAAAGATACGCAGTCAGAATGATAGAGAAATAAAGGATCCTGGATAATCAGTAGACTGGTTCTGATTGAAAACCCATTATGTCTTATTTATTTTTCAGATTATTCATCATCTGGGATTAGTATTCTTCCAAGATAGATACATCAAGAGGCCATTAAAGTATAGGATCACAGCAGAGATTGCAGACTCCATATGAGAAGAAACCAATGTTATTCCCTTTGGTCCTTAGCATAGAAACACACTCAGTAGTGTTCATTAGAGATCATCATTCATTTATCCATCCAACAACAAAAAAAATATTGATTGCCTACTATGTGCTTGGAACTGTTGTATACTCTGGGGATACAGTGGTATCTGAGATTAAGTCTTATCCTCATGGATCTTCCATTGGGGGAGGTAGAGGAGGCAGATAGTAAACAAATAAGGATGTAAATAAGATAATTTCAGATTGTGATAAATTCTATAAGTGTAGAAAACAGGGTGATGTGTAGTGATTTGGAAGTGGGCAATGTCGGATGGGAAGACTCTTTGAAGAGATGATATTTGAATTGAGACTGAAAGCTGAGAAAAACTCTTTTGTACAGAAAGTCAGGGAAAGAAGCACCTGTGTGGCTCAGTTGGCTAAGTGTTGAACTCTTGATTTTGGCTCAGGTCCATCTCAGTGTTGTGAGATTAAGCCCCATGTCGAGCTCCACACTGAGCATAGAGTCTGCTTAAGATTCTCTCTCTCCTTCTCACTCTGCTCCTTTCCCTCCCTCTATAAAAAAAAAAAAAAAAAAAAAAAAAAAAAAGTCGGAAAGAACTAAGCAGAAAGAGCAAGTACAAAATTCCTAAGGGAAAAACAGGCTTGATGTGTTCAAAGAAAGAAAATCAACATAGCAGGAATGTCAATGAAGTAGACAGATCATGCTGTGGTTTGTAGGATATTGTTAAGACATTTAGTTTTATTGTCAGCTCAGTGGAAATTCACAATGGAGGGCTTTCTTCACAGGAATGATCCTGAATGCTGTGCAGAGAATGGTTTGCAGGGTGCCACAACTGGAAAGAGAGAGAAAAGTTCAAAATCTGACAGAAGTCCAAGAGAAAGCTATTGATATCTTGAACTAGAAATTGACAGTGGAGAGAAAAAGAAGTAATCTATTTTAGAAGTGGAAGAAAGTTTACTGATAGATTGGACATGGGATATAAAGGAAAAAGAGAAACTAAGTGTGACCAAAGATTTTGGTTTAAGCAGCTGGATGAAAGGGGAACACTGGAGGAGGAGAGGGGTGTTTTGTGGGGGGAGTGATCAAATCGTTGTTTTTTTTTTAAGATTTTATTTATTTATTTGACACACAGAGAGAGACAGCTAAGAGGGAACACAAGCAGGGGGAGTGGGATAGGGAGAAGCAGGCTTCCCGCTGAGCAGGGAGCCCAGTGCAGGGCTCAATCCCAGGACCTTGGGATCATGACCTGAGCTGAAGGCAGACGCTTAATGACTGAGTCACCCAGGCACCTGCATATCATTGATTTTGACATGGTTAGCTGGGGACACCTACTAGACATCCAAGAGGAGGTCTTGAGTAGGCAGTTGGATATATAAATTTGGATCCCAGGAAACAAGTTTGAAATAGAAATAGAAATTTGATAGTCATCAGGATATGGGTGCTATTTACAGTCATGTTACTGGACTTATGGACCGATGGTAGATTAGAGAAAAAGAGAGGTTAGTAACAAGACCTCAGGTGTTCCAACATTTAGAGATCAGGTAACAAAGGAGAAGCTGGGCCAGCAAAAGGAACTGGGAAAGATCACATAAAGCAATAGGAGAAAAAGGAGAGTGTGGTGTCATGGGAGCAAAGAGAGAAAAGAAAGTATTTCAAGAATTAGGGAATAACCCACTATATTAAATGCTACTGAGAGAAAAGTCAGATGAAGAGAGAAATAACAGTGGATTTGGCAAAATGAGGTGGTTAATAGCCTTGACAGGAGCTGTTTTAGCTGAGTAGTGGGGATAGAAACAAGCCTGGCATGGATTGACAAGTAAAAGAGAGGTTAGGGAGTGGCTACAATAAGGTTGGACACCTTTTTTTTTTTTTTTTTTTTTTTTTGAAATGTTTTATAGTGATAGGAAGCAGAAAAATAAGGCAGTAGCTGGGAGATAATGTGGAGTTAAGTTTTTTGTAATGAAAATCTATATGTTAATAGGAATGATCTAGTAGAGAAGGATAAAAGTTGTACTACAAGATAGAATGGGAATAATTACATATATAAAGTCCTTGAGAGTCAATAAGAAGGATCCTGAGCACATTTGGAGGGGTTGGTCTTTGATACAACTATAGATACTTTATCCAAATAGAGTTTATGGATACAGAGGCAGGCAGGTTGGTAATTTGGTGGTGGGAAGATAAAAATAGTTCTTTTCTGATAATTCTATTTTTTTAGTGAAATAAGAAGTAAGATCATCAACTGAGAATAAAAAAGATGGAGAAGTTGGAGGTTTGTGGAGAGAGGGTGTGGTGAAAGAATTGTTTCCGAGAGTAGGAGTATTAATAAATTAAGGAATTGTAGTATGGCTAGGCAGTACTGTTAGGTCCTTTACAAAAGTTTTTATCACACATTTTCAAACCTGAATTTCATCTGAGAAAATCAGATCCAGCTCTCCGTGGTGCAGTCTACTCCTGGTTCCAGGTATTGCTGCCTTAGATAGAGACTTAATCTATAACAATTGGAAAAATTTTATTGACATTGGAGAGGAGAACTGCTTTGCCTGTGACTTCCAATATATGAGGCACCTAGTCAGGCAGTCCCAGCTAGATTAGATGGACCTTTTGTGTATATTCCTGCTCACAATTTTTTGCTCTTTGGAATGTCATCAGAGAGTTCCAGAAACTTCTCTTGATTTCTTTAATTTTCCCAATCCTCAGATGATGTTTTGTTCTTTTATCATGAATTCAAATGGGAATCTGCTCTTTTTCTTTATCATGTCCTAATGGACCCCTCCACATGGTTTTTCTTTGTCCTTTGAAATTGTCAAACTAGACCATACCTTAATGCTCTACTGAACACAACTGTCTCACACTCTCACATCAACAACCTTACTGTGGGTGCTGAACAATGGATTTAATGATTGTGACTATGTAATACTAAATAGGCTATTTCAAGTTTTTCTGAAATAAAATATGGAAAAGGAATTACTTTTGATGGAGAAAGTGAAAGCCACATTGTGTTTCTGAAAAACATGAAGAGGCTCAGTTTGGATCTAAAAACAGTGACTTCAAAGTAGGGTGATCAGGATAGTCCCACTTTCTGTTGGTTGTTCCAATGTAAACATTAACAGTTCCCCATTACTCCCCTCAGTGTTCTGATTTGAACAATACACTATATTATCACCCTGCCTCAAGGGTCTGATACAGTCACTGACTCTGGAGAAATTTGTCTTCCATAGCTAGCTTCTATTCTTTTTGGACTCCCATGTGCTCATAAGAGTAGAGTGCCACACTACTATCACCACTACCATCACCGCTACTTCTAGGGCCTGATCTCAAAAAATAATTTCACCATGTCAGTCTGGCCCTGCCTTCTACCCTTAGATTCGGCCTAAAACACTTTTCTACATTTACCTAGTTGAATCAAGGGCTGGCTCTGGATTAATGACTTTATTTTTTTTTTTTAAAGATTTTATTTATTTATTTGAGAGAGAGAATGAGATACAGAGAGCATGAGAGGGGGGAGGGTCAGAGGGAGAAGCAGACTCCCTGCTGAACAGGGAGCCCGATGTGGGACTCGATCCCAGGACTCCAGGATCATGACCTGAGCCGAAGGCAGTCGCCCAACCAACTGAGCCACCCAGGCGCCCCTGGATTAATGACTTTAAATTAAGCCAAAACTGGACAAATGAGAGGTACATCCAGTCCCTCTACATGTTGAGACCCCTCCCACACTGTTTTCCTTTTTTTAAAAATTTTTTTATTGTTATGTTAATCCCCATACATTACATCATTAGTTTTAGGTATAGTGTTCCATGATTCATTGTTTGTGCATAACACCCAGTGCTCCA